>NC_053398.1:120108256-120408756 GCF_905171765.1 Bufo bufo | reverse complement strand
GTATTGGATAACACTGACATAATGCTGCCAGTGTTATCCAATACATTCCAGAACTGTAAGGGTTACATAGCACCATAAATAATTATAATGCTATGTGACCCCGTCAGTGCTGGGAGGTCAGGCCGGGAGCTGCGCTGCAGACTCGCAGCGTGACAAACGCTCGTCTGCAAGGGCCCTAAGAGGGTCCAGAAAAACACCGGACATGGAAAAATAAGTAGTAAAATGTGTGAAGGCACACCAAATACGCAAAAAAACTTGGTTAGGACACTGAAATACCCAATCTAAAATACACAATAATGCATACAGTACAAATTATCTAGTACAAACCAGTATCAGCCAATGGCTACAATGCAATATCAAAGAGGCTTGAATGACGATGAAATGCAAGGTTAAGGACTCCTAATGCATGAGATGGAAAGGTGCAGTAATCTTGCTGAACTGTGTGGATGTGAGAGCCCCAAGCGCATTGCAGTGAGTGATGGTTTCATCAGTGGCACTGGATACGGACAAGTTTTCTATGAGGTTTGAGGCATCAATGTAGGTTTACTAAAAGTGAATTACCAAAGGTAAATGCGTACTTTGATTTTTATGTGCTGCAAAAAAATCAGTTATGACACCTAAAATTAGAGTAAAGATTTAAATGAATAAAATGCAAGTTATACTGAACCGTAGCCCCCCAAATTCATATCTGCTGTATAATACCATGTCTGCAGATAGGACTACATTTTAGGGGTGACAGAAATATTTGTGTGGTTGGATGGACTGTGCCTGTGTCTTGTATTGACATATGCTGTCCTGTTTCCCTTTTGGTCTTTCTTCTCTATACTGGGAGTCACTCCGCTCTCAGTGTCCTCTTTTATCATTGGGACTTGTGAAAAAATGTGGATAGATCTTTGACTTTATCCAGCAGTGAAAAACATTTAAATCCGAATTCCACTCAACCAGCCCTAAAGCCCTGGCAGCCACAGCCCACCCAACCCGTCCTAAAGCCCTGGCGCCACAGCCCGCCCTAAAGCCCTGGCGCCACAGCCCCTCCTAATGCCCTGGCGCCACAGCCCGCCCTAATGCCCTGGCGCCACAGACCACCCAACCTGCCCCCATAAGCACTGGCAGCCACAGTCCACCCAACCCGCCCTAAAGCCCTGGCGCCATAGCCCGCCCTAAGGCCCTGGCGCCACAGACCACCCAACTCGCCCTAAAGCCACAGCCCGCCCTAATGCCCTGGCGCCACAGACCACCCAACCCGCCCCCAAAAGCACTGGCAGCCACAGTCCACCCAACCTGCCCTAAAGCCCTGGCGCCACAGCCCGCCCTAATGCCCTGGCGCCACAGACCACCCAACCCGCCCCCAAAAGCACTGGCAGCCACAGTCCACCCAACCCGCCCTAAGGCCCTGGCGCCATAGCCCGCCCTAAGGCCCTGGCGCCATAGCCCGCCCTAAGGCCCTGGCGCCATAGCCCGCCCTAAGGCCCTGGCGGCACAGACCAGCCAACTCGCCCTAAAGCCCTGCTGCCACAGACCACCCAACATGCCCTAAAGTCCTGGCGCCACAGCTTGCCCTAAAGCCCTGGCACCACAGACCACCCAACCCGCCCCCAAAAGCCCTGGCAGCCACAGTCCACCCAACCCGCCCTAAAGCCCTGGCGCCACAGCAAAAACTCAACCCGCCCTGGCGCCACAGGCCACCCAACCTGCCCTAACGCCATGTACACCACATTCCATTCAATCCGCCCTGGGTCCACATAAAAAAAAGGCACATATGTGGATATATTACTTTCAATAACCCTTGTATATTTAGACTGTAAGGTCTTACAACAATTGAGGCCTCTTAATGGCTACTGAAAGCATGTAGTATTTTTTTATTTCATCTTGCCTATTCAAATAGTCCTTTTTTTCATCTTGCGTTCGTCTATGATAGATGTACTAATGTGATTTATTTTTATTTTTTTCTGCGCTCTGAAAAAAACGACTCTTTAAATAATTGTCTCTGTGAACCCAATGCTGCCTGCTGCTTGTTTATGTCCTATTTAACGTCTGGCTTTAGTGAGAAGCAAGAAGCATTTCTTGCATTATAAAGCCTTTCATTTTTTTACTCTGTTTTATGTATTGATTGTTGCGCTATTACAAAAGATAGAAGTTTATTGCGCTGTTATGTTTAGAATACAGTTTTCTTTTTTTTACTAGCCATTTATATTGTACTTTCTTTTGCAAAGTGTGCACTTTGATTTGAAGATTGATGCTGAATTGTAGGAAGGTACAGGATGTAGTCTTGACTGAAATCCTTTACTGAGTGTTGATCTACGGAAAAAAACTGCAACCTCTTCTGGATCTAAAGCTGGAGGGTTAGTGAACGGCTCCTTGGAGACCTCCCTATAGCCACAAGTCAGTGAAGATGAAGGCTTCGATACCTTGGACCATCATTGTCATAGAGACATTTTAAGGAACCAAATTTACAGAAGTCGCTCTGCTCACCTGCCTCGATCTGTGTTCCGGTGGTATGGACCTACCTCTTATTCTCCTATTTTTCGTGGCTGGTCAGCCCTTGAAGGGCCAGCACACAAAACTGGCCAACCAATGGTTGGCCACTTTGGGATACTTAAGACACCTCACCTGTGGGTAGGTGCTTGAGCAATAGGTTGCTAGTTTTGCTAAGGTGTGCTGTATTCAAATGTTAACCCCTATGGGTTAACTATTAATCATACAGAGACCACTCCTGGTGGTTCCCCTGCTGTGAAGTCCAGATCCCTGTATTGGGGTTAAAGGGTGAAAACCATGAGATTGTCTGGATAACGCTCTTAAGAGTAGCTTAAAGTCAAGTGTGTTGGTTGGCACAGTAGTTCCCCACCCTCTGCTGTAAAAGTCTACTTCCTAGCTGACTTGAATAGCAGAAGTTAGGCCTCATGCACACAACCGTTGTGTGTTTTGCGGATTCGCAAAATACATATGGCGTCCGTGTGCCTTCATCAATTTGCGGAACGGCGCGGACAGCCATTAATATAATTGCCTATTCTTGTCCGCGAAACAGACAAGAATAGGACAGGTTATATTTTTTTGGCGGACCACGGAGCGGAGCAACGGATGCGGACAGCACACAGAGTGCTGTCCGCATCTTTTGCGGCTCCATTGAAGTCAATGGGGCCGCAAATACTGTGGCTCGGATGCGGACCAAAACAACGGTCGCGTTCATGAGGCCTTAGGGCTTGTTCACACGAACTTGTGATGCCCGTTGCCGTATTGCGTACCCGTGGCCATTCCGCATCACGGATGCGGACCCATTCATTTCAATAGGTTCCGCAAATCCGGAGATACAGAACGGAACACTACGGAGTGCTTTCTGGAGTTCCGTTTCGTGCTTCCGCACCGCAAAAAAGATAGAAATTGCTCTATCTTTTTGCGGAACGGAAGGATCCGTTCCCCATGCGCCTGCCCCATGGACAGTGCCCATGCATTGCAGACCACAGCACAGGCACAGGCTTCACATGTTCGTGTGAATGAACCCTTAGGAAGTAGATTTTCACGGGGATCTGAGTTTGGACGCTCGCAACAACCAGGCTAACCCAGCTGATCCTTTCAAAATCTACAGACTATATTGAGTAAGGTGGGAAATGTCTACTAGCAAACCCTAGGGCTGTGGGTATAAGTGCTGCATGGGTGGCTGCAGCTATCCAATTATATGACCATATTTTTCTTTAAATGTATAAATTAAGCTTGAGAGAACTGGTCATATGAGACTTGAATTTGATTATACCTGTACCAATTCATACTCGCCACTAGCGATTCCAGTTTTAACCAACAAGGGCAGAGAAATGGCGGTCCATGACCCAATGCCAAGTTATGCATTGAATATGTGAGTTGGAGGCTGGGGGTAGAAGGCCAGCAAGGGGACTTTTTCCATTAGGGCTGATGTACACGACCATTATAAGTCCGGCAAGCACGGTCCATGTGTCCCTTGGCTCCCCTGACCCGAACTGACTGCATCATAGTGCATGATGATGTGAGTACAGTACATTAGATCCATGATCAGATAGGAACTATAAATCACTACGATCCAGTCAGTTCGGGTCAGGGGAGCTGAGTCGGTCCTGGAGATGCGGCTGACACATGGGCCGTGTTTCCTGCACCGAGCAGAGGGATGGGAATCAACCCTTTACCTTTGGTCAAAATTCAGCCCTACAACTGATGAGCACATATTAAGACATTTGAACATGTTTCTTGTTCCTTTGCTGTAGCCGTACTCAGAGACCCACTTTTAAATAGCGAGATAAGCAGTCTTTGTGTCACGCTCCCAGCAGTAGGGAATCTGACGCCAATTGATGATGAATCGACAGAGCCCATAAATGATGGGCTTCTGGAACGAGATAGCGATGGGCAGCCGCGCTTTTACATAAAAGTTGGACTATCTTATTTCCTAGAGTTAATGGCAAGTTAGGGATTGTAACTGTGCTGAGCAGCCATTTTCTCTTGCATGGTGCTTTAGAAGATTATTCCTTTAAATAGTTATCGTTGGAACGGAGTAATGCAGGGTGATATGACATATGATTGGGGATTGCCATGTGAGCCTGTGCATTAAGGGTTTAGATATTACAGAGGATTCAGCGCAGCAGTAGTAGCAGATTAAGGAGGGGACTGCTTAACAGAACTCAAATTACTTTCAGAACTTCATATAACATCCTTCCAAATGATTAAGCAAGTGGAAATATCACAGACCATCCTGTTAATAGCGGCTGTGAGATTAAGCTCGCTCCAGACTGCACGAGGACTGGATGTAATGCAATCTGTGGATCCTTGTTAAAAGGCAATTTTAGGGTGGTATCAATGATTGCCTTCTGGGAGCCCGGAGTTTCAGGAAAATATTAAGTATAAAGAGTTTTACCAAATCGCTGCTCTTGGAACGTGGGTTGAGGAGAGCAAAATGTAGACATTTCTACAGAGTGTTTGTTCTAAGGCTTTGAGATGCAAGTATATGTTATATATGGCCCCTACTTACAGATGTATAGAGATGTAGCAGATGGGAGCTTGTCCTTTGCCACTTGTCCGAACCCGAAACGCGTTGTCCACTTTGGCATATGCTCACCAATAAAGTACCTTCCTTCTTCTAATGGTTGTGTTTTGCACCTACCTGTATTATCCAACTAGTTGTGGTAGAACTAATCTGGTCCACCACTCCCCACCATCCAGTATTTATCTTGGACTCTTCCCGTCAGCTGGCAACAACAATCCAGAGGATCATCAATGGCCTCGGCAGCACCGACCTTCTACTCCAATCTAACCGCCCACAGCAATGCTGCACTAACCACCACACAGTTCCCATAGGTGAGCACAACATATCCCACCTTATGAGCGCCTCTCTTTTTGTTTGCCTTTCTCACTACTTGTCATTATGAAACTGCTACCTTGGACGACATTGTCCTAGCTCAGAGGCTTTGAGGTATGAATGATGAAGACAAAAAGTTAAAAGGTTCGTCTGGGATTTTAATATTGATGGCTTTTTCTCCGGATAGGTCATCAATATCTGATGAGGGGTGTCCGACTCCTGATAGCCCCGCCGATCAGCCGTTTGAAGAGGTCGCGGCACTGTAGTGGACGCTGTGGACTCCTCACAGCTCCATAACATTGTATAGTGGCTGTGCTTGGTATGGCAGCCTCGGGCTCAGGGACTGAACTGCGCCTAGGCAATGTGATGGATGAACATGACGCCACTGGCCTAGGAAGAAGCTGTGGTGCAGTGAGCTGATCGGTGGAGGTGCCAGGAGTCAAACCCTCTCTGATCTGATATTGACCTGACCTATCATCAGTGTCAAACTCCTGGGCAACCCTTTTAAACACACCATGTCCCATTAAGGCACCCCTCTGCAATTCTAAGCAACCGTTGGCAGACTCGGTGCCACCAGGTATTTCACAGTCACCCCTTCCTTTGAACATGTGCCATTACTTAAAGGGGTTATCTAGCTAGTGAAAAAATAAAAATGGCCTACCTATTATAAAAAATAAAAAAAAGACTATTGACCTCTTTAATCACCCACCGATCCAGCATAGATGCTCCAGTGGTTCCCTGGTCTTTGCCTCCAATAACTATTGCAAGGAAACTCAACACACTCAATGTGATATTTGGATGAGATTTGGTGAAGTTCAACAGACCGTAGTCTTTTCTTTGTCAGTCTTGACTACAAAGGATAAGCTGCCGGTCTGATGAAGGTCACATGTTTAAAAACGTTAACTCACCATATTGGACTGTCCTGTGTCTTGAATAAATTCACATCCAGCTCATACTGAGTGTGCTGTGTATCCTTGTGATATTGGTTGGGTTTGTAACACTACTACAAGTATGCCCATTATAAGGTAACGCTTTTAAAGACAATCTGTCCCCTCTCCTGACTTCTCTGTTTTAGAAAATTCTTACGTGCCTCATTCTGGACCATATTTTCTTAGAACTCTGCATTGGGCGTTCCTGGATGGGTTTGGCGTGGGGACGGGGCTTAACACCCTGCATTTACCATGACTGTCCAATAGGGCGTGTCCCTACACAGTCTGACACTGTCGGCGCAGATTAGACAGCCCCTGTGAGCTGGGACTTTGACATGTTGCGCTTCTTGCAACCTTTACTTTCTCCTGTAGAAAGTTGTCAGCGGTGTCCATTTTCTTTTTACTCCTATCGGGCGTCATTACCATCCGCAGCCAAAGCATTTGTTTTTCACATATTGTGCCATGCTTCTGTGATCGCCATGTGTTCAGCAGCGCGCTCCATCGCCCACGCCGGAAAGGTGATGTTCTGTGGACACTCTGCTTCCCCGATCCAGTCTGCTGAGTTTTTATTAATGGAGTCAATTACAGCGGCACTTTCTTTTGCACAGCGTAAAAGTAGCATTAATTGTCCTTGATTTCCGCTGTCATTGACTAATAACATAACCGTGATTTGTAAGGCAGGATGCTTGAGGCAGTCCAGTGCAATTCACAGTAAAACCATTTATTGCATCCGAGCTCTATGGGGGCACACGATAATTCAGACCGCCGCATTAAAACCTGAGCAGAACATTGAGATTTATTGGGTTTACATTGGGGAGAAAAAAAAGAGCCTTTAAAGCAGATTATTGATGTATAGGCCAATGATACTATTGACCTACGATGGAAATTTTCCACAAAATGATCCCTTTTGGACATTTCGTCGTCATTATTTTGTGTAGCGTTGGGCGAATATTGCATAGGAATACGCACGCCAGTGTCAGGCGTGTGCAGTATCTGTTTATTAGTTTTATAGATTTTATTAGATAAATCTTATTTCTTTCTTATATGATCGTAGCATTGATTGGCCAATATATTCCCAGTCAGCGGCATCCATGAAGGTAGACCGGTAATGGGATTAATCGTCGGCCTGTAGCTTTTATTTTGAATGGATGTTATAGTCGTTTAGGTTATCGTAAATGTTTTGTTGCCTTTTGGCTTTATTTTGTTTAGTTGACCTATCTGGGATTGCAGGTCAATGATATCATAGTAAGCGCCTTTTAGACATGTAGTGTAGGCATAATTTTTTTAGCACTGGCTTTTCTGTATTTTGTGGTTGTCAAGAAAACTTTAGTTTTGCTGCTTTGTTTTTGGCTGTGCCCAAGACTTACCTGTATGTTCACCTCAGTTACTCTAGTTAAATGCACCTGCATAAAGGACAGAAAAAAATGCAGTGTTATTAGATGTTCATGCCGTGTGCCGTAGCGGCGTGTGTGGGTGGCCGGATGGGAGTAGTAGTAGTGCTCACAGTTCTGAAACTCCCTGCGCTCGTTCAGTGATGTGGAAGGGCGCATTGGTTTTTCCCTTCAGGGCACACTCAAATTTTGGGTTTCTCCTGCCTGAAAACTGTTGAGGTGCCCTTGGTGTTGCAGGTTTTGAGGTGCAAGGCAGGGTCCTGGGGAGTAGTAGTGTAGGAAGCCATGATGAGGCAGCTGTGCGGTAGAACAGTTCTTTATTGAAGAATTTCAATGCAAACAGGTTAGGACAGTTCTGGACTGGCAGTTGGTACACAGAATGCACTTTCACAGATGTTACAGGTTTCACAGTTGCACAGATAGTTTAATAGGCCAAATTGTCTCTTTAAAGTAGTCTTCCTCACTCTGCAGATCGCTAGCTGACCCACACCCCTAAGTATCCAGGCATGGGGTGTACACTTTAGGTAATGTGATGCAACCACAAGGTGGTTCCCGATTACAGCAGGTGAGAACTCATTTTATTTTTATTTTTTAACAGGTTGCTTTACTTACAGTACACGTCCACCTTGGGTTGTGGGTATTTCTAACAGCTTTTGCGGGCAGGGTGTCACCCCTAGTGTTTTAGTTGTTTATTATCCTGTAATTGTGTGATGTCTTTTGATTTGTACATTAGTCCTCTGAATTATAAATAGCTGCGGAATATGGTGGTGCTATATAAATAAAGATTATTATTATTATTAACAGTGGGCCAAACTTCTATTTGATATGCTCGGACACCTGAGGCAACTCCTAAACATGGATGCTGTAGAGTCAATAAGTACTTTTAGACAGATTATCTCTACTGGGCTTTCTGTACATCTCTCTGTTACTCTTGCTTTTGTAGTAAGTAGTTCTGTGTGGCCCTGCTCTGGATGGATCAGGATGCAGGCTGGCTCACGAGTCTGCAACATATGCTCCTTTGACTACTGAGCTCAGACTGTTTGACTAGTCTCTCCTAGAACTCTGTACTCCATCTAGAATATTTATATTTCTCTCTTTCTTTCTCTGTATGTATTTATATACTGTGTATATGTGTGTGTGTGTATGTGTATATATATATATATATATATATATATATATTTACACATTAAAGAGCAACAGCTTGCATTGCAGTTTGCGATGGCAGAGTTGCGACTTGCAGCCAAGATTTCAGCAGGGTTACATTTCTTGCAGCTATCTCACCGCAATTGTGCTCGGTCAAGGGTTTCCATGCCACCCCGTTTATCATTGGGTGCGATCTCACAATGTGACATAGGTCACCATGTAGTCTTTTTCTAATGGGGTTTTCCAGTACTGTAATATTAATGGCCTTTCCTTAGGATGAGATCCGAGGGGGGGGGGGGGGGGGGCCCAACTCCGGATACCTCCCACTGATCAGTTGACTGAAGGGGCAACAGCAGCGCCACTTCCTCTCCTATCGTTTAGCACACACAGCGCCATACTTATGGTCGTGGCTGTTCCTGGTATTGCAGCTCAGTCCATTTTACTCGATTGAGAGTTGCAGTTAGCTGAGCCGTAGATAAGTATTGTGCCTGCAGTCAGACCTTCGCCAGAGTGAAACAAATGGCCTATACAATGTCTTGGAAACTCCCTCTAGCCACTTCATTTGTTCATAGTGATGATACTGATTGACTGATGATACAGAAGGCTGTGCGGAGGCGCATGAGCTCCCAGCATGCCCATATTATGTATCTGCAGATTCAGCATATGCTGCCATGTAGTGCTCCATGCAACGCTGTATTACTGTGTTATTTTCTCCTGGTGGCAATACCTATAGAGGAGAACTGTTCCATAATACCGCATCCAGTGGAACATGCCACACACACTCCTATAGAATAAACAAAAAACAAAAAAAGTTCTTTATGAACTCGTAGGTTGAACTGAGCCAGAGTAACGGCCCAGCCAGTAGCACTGCCGCACCATATTCGGCTGGAACTTGATTGTAAAGTTGCAGCTTGGTCTATTCAATGGGCAAGTTGACCACAGCGCCACAGTGTGGTCATCCGCTGCTCGTGCAGTGTCCCAGTGTATGACAAGCTTCTCTCTGCATCATGTAGCAGATACCATCACAACAGGAGCAACAAATAGCGCGTTTCCATCCTCCATCAACGAGACCAAAATGTAATTAAAAGTAGGAGCGACGTCTTCAGGCTTTAGAATCTCGCCGCTAGGAACCGTGTGTTTTTTTTATTGGAAATCCATTTTCTAATCCGGGGCATAAAATATGGCTAAATTCCACCATTCCTTAGGTGTGTTATATGGTCTATAAAAATGTAAATGTATCCGCCTTGTGCTCGGGCCGTCACCAGGAACACAGCAGCGTGCTATTACAGAGCCGGAGATTGGTGTGTCTGAGTCGCACAATTCCACACTTCTTTTCAGCTGTTTATTTTGCGGTGAATATTTGGGATGTGTCTGCGTTTTTATACGGTCACCAAGTTTGTTTAACTGTTCCTGTGGACCCCTGCGCCAAATTAGATATGCACTCGCTCGACTTTCCTTTTATTGCTGTTTTTTTTTCCTCTCTCTCTGCAGCTAATTAAAAACTTCTGGTGCCAATTAAATGATCATTTCTGCCCTCGTCCTATCAGCATTCCTCTCCGCTCTTTAATTCTTGCAAGCCAGAATCACATTAAGGAAAATGTCAGATTGCATCGGTCTAGCGCTGATCATTCCCCCCAGATATGTTTCACGTGGAAGCAGGCCGCAGGAAGGACGTCTATAATACAATGCACTTCAGAGCCTCGATGACGTATGATTCGCATTTGTGGCACAGCGGTGGAGATTTACCGGTAGTGTCATAGGAGCTGACAAAAATGTTGCTAAAGTGCGCCGAATCTATCAACTCTGTGAAAATACATTTTGCTGGATGTGTTAGAGACCTTTAAAGGGGTTGTCTGACAGTGCAGTAAATGTTTAAAAATATTACCAGCCTGTTAAAGGGGTTGCGGTTGTCTGGCAGGATACATTTTTATTTTTGGAATGATGCAAAAAATAAAATAAATAAAAATCGTTATTTACTTCACCAGTCACCCGCTGCTGCTATTGTCGGGTCCCCGCTGGTCCGGCTCGGCACAAAGGAAATGACAAGCACTGTCCATTCAGCCAATGACTGGCTCCAGTGATTGGCTGAGCGGGCGTCTCCTGCCATTTCAGGGGCCAGGATGCTGAGGCCAGCGGGAACCTGTTATTGCTGCCCATTAGTTAAAAAATATAATTTTGCCAGACATCGCCTTTAAATCCCCTACTGCTCCAACATTGATGTTCTGGTGGTCCCCGCAATGGCAGCTGCAGCCAGCCCAGGCCTCAGTGGTGGTGAGGGAAGTTATGGAACATCATCACTGCAGGAATCTGGAGAACGTGGAAACCACCAGGAGTCGAGCGGTGGGGGAGGGGGTTTAACAGGTAAGTAGTTTTTGCATTTGCACTCCCCATTTAACTTCTCTTCAATTAATTTTTGTTGAAGGGTTTTTATAAACTGTAAAAATTATTGTCATTTTGCCATTGTTCCCATTGATTACTGACCATTTATTTAAAGGGAATCTGTCACTAGCATATTAGCAAAAATTTTTTTTTATGAATCCATGTGTAATAAAGTACCTTATTTCCATATGTCTTGTTTTTTTTATTCTGTGTCTTGTCATTTCTTCAAAAAAACGCTTTTTATGATATTCAAATGAAGCTGTAAGGAGCCCAGAGGGGCGTTATTCTTTGTCCACGGTGCCCAGGAACGCCCCTCTGAAGGGCCGTGCCCGCCTAAATTTGAAAACTAAGAACTCCTCCAAGATCGCCTAAGTCGCCTCCCAGAGGCGAGGCTAAGTTCCCCCCACCCCCCCCAGCGCTGCGCTCTGCGGCAAACACCCCCGATCCTCCTTTCGCCTGCATCCGAAATCCCGCACAGGCGCAGTGCCGGCGATTGCCTGCGCGATGATAAGACGACTGAAGGCAACAGCTTCAACAGCGTCACTGGGCATGCGTGGGATTTCGGATGCAGGCGAGAGGAGGATCGGGGGTGTTTGCCGCAGAGCGCGGCGCTGGGGGGGGTGGGGGGAACTTAGCCTCGCCTCTGGGAGGCGATTTAGGCGATCTTGGAGGAGTTCTTAGTTTTCAAATTTAGGCGGGCTCGGCACTTCAGAGGGGAGTTCCTGGGCACCGTGGACAAAGAATAACGCCCCTCTGGGCTCCTTACAGCTTCATTTGAATATCATAAAAAACGTTTTTTGAAGAAATGACAAGACCCAGAATAAAAAGAACAAGACATATGGAAATAAGGTACTTTATTACACATGGATTCATTAAAAACATTTTTTGCTAATATGCTAGTGACAGATTCCCTTTAAGGGGTTGTCCCATGAATAATGAAAATCAGTCATCAAATTGTACACGACAGTCACTTTCTAACAAAGCTAGGACCAGCCCTGTACCTCACATGGATCCAGAGATCTCCACATTCATTGCTCCAGTTGCTCTGCTAAATTTATTTCAGGCTGGCATCTTTGGGGGCGAATCCTTTCTCAGTGGGCATGTCCTTTCTGCTGCAGCTCTCTCCCTGCAGAAGATAGGGGTGGTGACAGTTGATGGATAGAAGAGACCATGTGCTACCATCTCAGCAAGGTGGACAGAGATATGAGGAAAAGAACAAACAGCAGGTGGCGCTATACATATACATTTTATTGAATATCCCAGTGCCTATACTATACTTATGTGTTTATTAGATTTTTTTAACTTTTCGCTTTTTTTCTTTTTTTGCTTAAATTTTTAGAGCCCTCAGGGGACTTGAACATGCGATCTTTTGATCACTCGTCCCATAGACTGCGATAGAATACTATTGCAATGTATGGGATTCTGAGATACTGCCTGAGAAACTGTGCCCCAGGATGTCAAGGCAACTGGCTGGAGCCCTGTTATCTCGCCATGGGGGTTCCGCTCAGAGTGCAGAGTGAGCTCTCTGTGTAACCGCTCAAATGCTGCGGTCGCTAATGACTTCGACCTTTAAGGGGTTAAATGACTGTGATCGGCTTGATGTATTACACAGCCGGGACACGCCGCGTATAGAGCAGGCTCAGCATATGAGTCCGCGCCATACACTTTGCACTGCACCACGATGTAACTGTACGTCATGGGGTGTGTAAGAGTTAACAGGTAAGCAATGGTTACTTTACGTTACACTTTCTTAGTATCCTGGACAACCCCTTTAAGAAATAAGTTGTCTTTAAGAACTTGAAAATAGTCACTCCCTTAATAGCTGACAGCAGTTGCGATATTTCGGTTGACACCTCGGGTACTGTGTTACAGTCCTTGGCAGGTAGAGTACCGCTCAGATTTGTAGTCCGCAGCGGAACACTTATAGGATGTTACTGTCATGTTATTTTTGTGACCTTATCTTTCAGGAGGTAAATTTTTGCGGTGCCCCCACCCTCATTAATATTTCACGCCCCTGTGATGGATAGTCTTTATTTATACATGTCTGCGGTTGTGTTGTGTAAGAAGGACTCATTTTATAACATTACATATTCATGGCCAGGGATGGATGGGACACGCAACTTATTATTAATGTGTCACAGTGGGAAACTTACTCTGCATTCATTTCTAGTCCTTGTTAAGTCAGGTCTGGTCAGCAAACGGGTGTTTTTAATACATTTTTCGTTAAAGCAAGGCCCATTTTATATACTGTATTATTATATTTTTTTTATTTATGCACTTACTGTATGTGTTCCTATAAGATAATATGTAACTGATTGTCGGCAATTATTGGTGTGGATTGGTGGCAGTCACAGACATGCTAGGGCAAGAAGTAATAACTCTGCTGCTTCCACTTATAATGAAAAGCTCAGTCATCTTATGTCAGTCCTTTCTGCATGGCTATCATCAGTGACTGTTGTTTTTTTGTTTTTTGTTTTTCAATTCTTAAAGGGGTTCTCCGAGAATGACTTGAAATGACCACCAGCAACCTGTCCTAGATATGAGCAGGACTGGTTGCCTCCACTTGTAAAGCTGCCTAGGGGGTTGAGGGGACGAGGCATCGCAGCACACTACTCTTTGACACTTGCACACACTACTCATTGGTAAGCGTTGCTGTCAGGCTGCTCAGCCATGAGGTAGGCAGGATCACGTCATTACCATCTAATGTAGAGCAATGTAGTGAGGCTTTACCAACTCGCCCCACTATGCAGATCTGCAAATGGAAGCCACTGGTCTGGCTCACGTGTTGCCGAAGACCATTTTAAAATGCTCTTGGAGAATCTCTTTAAAGGTAACGTGACGTTGACCATGGTTTCTGATCTGCAGGCAGCATGTTATAGAGCGAGAGGAGCAGAGCAGATTGATATAGAGTTATGTGGGGAAAAATTCAGTAATAGTTGTATTATTATAAAAAAATTTATCAATCTTTCTTAGGAGTCCAGGGGGCGGTCCTATCAGTGATTGACAGCTATCGCTGTATTGACTGTCTATGTGTATGTCTTATGCATAGAAAAAGCAATCTACTCAGCTCCTGCTCTGAAAATGCTTCAGTATGCAGTCTGCTTTTCCATCTTTGCACTGTCTGCAATAGCAAAATTGTAAACTCTTCCAAAAAAAAGTGTCGGGGAACTGTGTTAAAGGGGTCATTCAATGACTAATGTAAAAAATGGAAATCAGACATCATATAGTACATGACGATCTCTTTCTAACAAAGCTAGAACCAGCCCTGTACCTCACATGGGTCCAGAGATCTCCTCATTCATTGCTCTGCTAGATTTATATCAAGCTGACAGCTCAGGGGAGTGTCTCTTCTGCTGCAGCTATGGGGGTGTGTCCATGCTCATCCTATCACAGCTCAGGAGGGCGTGTCCAGGCTCTCCCTATCACAGCTCAGGAGGGCGTGTCCAGGCTCTCCCTATCACAGCTCAGGAGGGCGTGTCCAGGCTCTCCCTATCACAGCTCAGGGGGCAGTTAAAGGATAAAACTGAGCATGTGCGGCCTTCTCAGTGAGCCTTGGCACTAGAGTGGAGGGAATTTTAAAAGTTGAGTGTTTTTTTGTTTTACATAGTATTTTGGTGCTCACAGATTTTTCTTCTTTTTTTTCTGGTTGGGGAGGGGCTGTATTTTTTATTTATTAGATTTTGTAGGTCGGTAAAAGAAAAATGGATCAAACCGATTTGCAGATTTATTATATCTTCACATAATATTTGACCTAACATTGAAATGATGATAAAAGGAGGGGAGGGGGGAATTCCCTCAAATCAGGGATAAAATCAGGTTTTGGGTAAAATGGTATTGATATTGGGTCTTTGTGTGCGCTCTAGAGAGAAGAGAGTGGATTATGGAAAAGGAGACCATTTATCTCTCATGTATATGAGTCTATTATCTATCTATCTATCTATCTATCTATCTATCTATCTATTATCTATCTATCTATTATCTATCTATCTATTATCTATCTATCTATCTATCTATCTATCTATCTATCTATCTATCTATCTCATTATCTATATCTATCTATCTATCTATCTATCTATCTCCTATCTATCTATCTATCTATTTATCTATCTATCTCATTATCTATATCTATCTATCTATCTATCTATCTATCTATCTATCTATCTATCTATCTCATTATCTATATCTATCTATCTATCTATCTATCTATCTATCTATCTATCTATCTATCTATCTATCTATCTCCTATCTATCTATTATCTATCTATCATCTATCTATCTATCTATCTATCTATCTCCTATCTATCTATCTATCTATTTATCTATCTATCTCATTATATATTATCTATCTATCTATCTATCTATCTATTTATCTATCTATCTCATTATCTATTATCTATCTATCTATCTATCTATCATCTATGTCATTATCTTAAAGGGGTTTTCTGGGATTTTAATATTGATTATCTGTCCTCAGGATAGGTAATCAATATTAGATTGGCTGGGGTCTGACACCCGGCACCCCCGCCGACCAGCTGGTTGAAGAGAAGACCACCCTCCATGCGAGCGCAGCCTTCCCTTCATTGTTTACCTGCTCGTCGCCGACATCCCAGCAGTGATGAGCAGGTGTAATTACAAGAAGCCGTCCCATTCACTTCTATGGGACGGCTCATTCCTATTCAAGTGTATACTACAGAGCCATCCCATGGAAGTGAATGGGACGGCTTCTTGTAATTACACCTGCTCAACGCAGCAGGAAAACCCCTTTAAATTATCTATCTATTTATCTATCTAGAAAGAATAATATTGGGCAGCACCGCAGTATTCTTAGTAGGAATGAAGTGACAGCAGATCTATAAGCGATCTACCGACTAGACATATAAAAAAATTCTGCGGCACATCCAAAGTAAAAAGTGCGTTTATTCACCAAAAAACTACTTTTCGGTTCTCTCAATGGAACCTTTCTCAAGCAGTGACCTCCTTGAGAAAGGTTCCATCGAGAGAACCGAAACATCGCTTTCTGGTGAATAAACGCACTTTTTACTTTGGATGTGCCGCAGAATTTTTTATTTTCTATCTATCTATCTATTATCTATTATCTATCTATCTATCTATCTATCTATCTATCTATCTATCTATCTATCTCATATCTATCATATCCATCTATCTATCTATTATCTATCTATTATCTATCTATTATCTATCTATTATCTATCTATCTATCTATCTATCTATCATCTATTATCTATCTATCTATCTATCTATCTATCTATCTATCTATTATCTATCTATATATTATCCATCTATCTATCATCTATTATCTATCTATCTATCTATCTATCTATCTATCTATCTATCTATTATCTATCTATCTCATATCTATCATATCCATCTATCTATCTATTATCTATCTATTATCTATCTATTATCTATCTATCTATCTATTATCTATCTATTATCTATCTATTATCTATCTATCTATATATTATCCATCTATCTATCTATTATCTATTATCTATCTATCTATCTATCTATCTATCTATCTATCTATCTATCTTCTATCTATTATCTATCTCATATCTATCATATCTATCTATCTATTATCTATCTATCTATCTATATATTATCTATCTATCTATCTATCTATCTATCTATATATTATCTATCTATCTATCTATCTATCTATCTATCATCTATCTATCTATCTATCTATTATCTATCTATCTATATATTTATCTATCTATCTATCTATCTATCTATCTATCTATTATCTATCTATCATCTATCTATCTATCTATTATCTATCTATCATCTATCTATCATCTATTATCTATCTATCTATCTATCTATCTATCTATCTATCTATCTATCTATCTAGCATAACGCAATATCTATCTAATTATCTATTATTGATCGTTACTTATTCTTACAGTGTGCAGATAAAGACCTGCTCCTTTAAGACGCGATAATTTTAATATTCGGTCTCCCTTCCCCCTTGTGCATTCTACCTTAGCCAAGGAAATAGGTTCTATTTGTAGCTTAGTCCTTGCTGTAGAATTGAAGATTTTGGTTTTTAATGTACCATTATATGAACTTTTACTGTGAAAAGAAGTTTAGGCAAGGAGACGCTGACATTGTGCTCTGTGCAGGCATCTAAACCCCGAGCTGGGTGAAAAATTAAAAGGAAAAATACTTTTTTTCTATATATAATTTTTTAGTGTTTTCCCCCCATTTCAATGTATACCTTTTTAGTTGATGCATGGCCGCTATTGGTTAGTCTGCAGTAAAGCCATGTGTCTAGTGTCGGTGCTCTGATTGTGGCTGTTTCTTTCTTTAACATTTCTATCTTTTTTTCCCTTTTTTTTTTTTTTTTACAAAGTGTACATACATTGAAATAATATCCAGTGTAATGTGAATTGACAGCCAAAATTACAACACTTTTCTTTTTTTTAAATGCCGCAAGGGCGCTTCTCTGCCAAGCAGGGTAATATTGTTGTAGTGGTGTTCAAGGCTGTCAGCAGTTTCGGCTTTCTCTTCGGAGGGCTATAACCGTGTGTAGAAGCATGCAGCTTCCTGTCAAGGGAAATGCAATAATTGTGATGTATATTTGTTGGTGCCAAACTGCAATTAAATGAATGTTTGGTTTTTAAAAAAAAATGTATTTTATTCAGGCTACAAATTGTGAAATGATTAGTAAATCACATAAATAATATACATTAATTTTTTCTAAATAAAACTAGTCTGCATTAATAGTGTATGAGGCGTCCTAGGTGTAAGTCAGTCTGTTACTGGACTCCTGTCCCTACTATATTAGTGTCGTTCGTGTACTTCTATTCATTTTTAAAACGGAGCAGTCACCTCTCCGGGGATGTCTGTTTTAGTAGCTAATTGCATTCCTCGTGTAATGACAATTCCAGAGCATCCATTCTTATGACTGTATATTGTGCCGTTCCTTTATTATTCCTACTAGAAGTTATGAGTGAATTGCTAGCAGTTTGCAATGAAGGCCCAGGGGGGCATTACCAGTTGGGTACTATCCAATTAGTGCAGGGACAACCCCCCAGTTGGTAACAGCCCTCTCATGCTATCTGCAAGCAATTCGTTCATGACTTCTAGCAGGAATAGTAAAGGAATGGCACATCGTAGTCATAAGAATAGATGCTCCAGAATGGCTGTTACATGAGAAATGCAAGCAATCACTAAAACAGATATGTCAGGAGAGGGGACAGGTCCTCTAGAAATACTTCAAATGCTTAAGGACCTTTTTGTATGAAGCAGGCTATACACATTCCGAAATGTCCAGCAACCGCAAAGTTGAATAGGGTGGCAGTGAGCATGGCCGTTTGCCGTTTCATTCATATGGGGTTAGTGGGGGACCCCTGAAATCAGACCCCTGACAACCAGACACGTATCTCCTATCCGGTGGATAGGGGATAGGTTGTAGTAATGGGACAACCTCTCTAAATGGAGCTGAGCTGCAAAACCAGACCCGGCCCATGAACAAGAGTGGTGGAGTACCAGTGCTGGGCTGTCTCCGGCAGCCCATTAGACTTGAATAGAGCGGCAGCGTCCACGCATGGGGGAACATGGGCCTCCATTTTTCATAATCAGTCAGACCCCCTAGCAGTGAGACCCTTGCCAATTAGAAAAGTATCTCCTATTCTCCTTAGGGCTCATGCACACAAACGTATTTTCTTTCTGTGTCTATTCAGGTTTTTTTGCGGACTGTATGCGGAACCATTCATAAAAATAAAACTGAAGTTACTACGTGTGCATTCTGTTTCCGTATTTCCATTCCGCAAAAAAATAAAACATGTCCTATTATTATCCGCATTACGGACAAGGATAGTACTGTTCTATTAGGGGCAAGCTGTTCCGTTCCGCAGAATACGGATTACACGCGGACGTCATCTGTATTTATTGTGGATCCGCGGCCCACAAACAAGAGTAGAGCTGTTTTTGGGGGAAAGTTAACTTTTTTTTTTCTTTTTTTTTTTGGTCAACTTTATTCCAGTTTTTTGGGATCTCTTTTAACATTTACTTATGTTTAGCCTTTATAATTTACGCCAGTCCTTGCCGCCTCGCCAACAGAATGCATGCCCGATAACAGCAACCTAATGGTATATATATATATCTCCGTGCCTGCCTATAAATATACATTACGGCTCAAGAGCAGCGTGCGCCGTGACAGTGGTGGGCTGAGCCCGATCTCTCTGTGTCAAGCAAAGACTATAAAAGTAGACAGATTGCCCTCTAAGCTTCACTTTATTGGATATTGTAATTGACATATAGTTGTCATTTATAATCATCTGTCCATTCCTGTGAGTAGGGAGCAGTAAAGTTAATTGTGATGCTCATTTGCATTAATCTCACCTCTGAAGGGTACTGTAACCCATTAATATCATGTCATGATGAATTATCACAAATAACATTGAGCATATTGATTAATGATCTCTGAGATTTGTATCTCGTTACAACATTGTGTTAGCTCTTTAAACTTTTAATCCGGGAGCCGCGGGTCCACAGGAGAGGGTTCCAGTTCATGGGCCAGGGTACGGCCGAGCATTGCATTTTGGGTCACCGTTTAAAACTTCTCACTAATATTAGCAATTAAAGCTACTTCCCCGGAGAAAGTGATGTGAGCTTAAGGAAGCCTTTTTTTTTTTCCCTATGACACACAAAGCCACATACGATGCATCTTCAATGCTTAGCCATTAAATTCAGCATAGCATTATTTCCAGCGTCTGCTTCAGAATTTGTATTACTTTTATCGTTAGGCTTTTCTTTTCCAGGGTCGTAAAGAAGAAACTATTTTTATTTATTTATTTTTTAATTTTTATTGTAGCACAGGAATGCACAACATTTTCCAAGTTTTTTATATATATATATTTTTTATTCTGAATGAATGGATGCCGGATTAAATGAACCTTCCTGGACCCCCACCATCAATAAAACAAAGGTGCAGCAACGCTTGGTGGAGCAGCATGACCGTTTTACTACAGAGCCCAGCAGTGCAGCGTTCGCACACGTGTGGCTCTTTCTGGTACTGCAGCTCCCTCTTCCTGTTTACTAGAATGAGCGGAGCTGCCTTATCAGACACACATTGTCATCTAATCAGAGGCTTATTTATTAAAACGGTAAAGCAGTATTGTTTTCTATAGCAGCCAATCAGAATTTAGCTTAAATGGCTCTGGGAAATCAAAGCTGAGCTGTGATTAATTTACTGTTTTAATAAATGAGGCCCATTTTATATTTGTTTTCCCTGTACTGTGACATCACGTTGTTTATTATCCTGTACTGTGACATCACTGAAGTTAATATACAGTGAATGTGCTTTGACCTTGTTTATTATCCCTGTAGTGTGACATCACTGCCTTTTTTTTTTTTCTCCACACTCTGACATCACGTTATTTAAAGGGTTTCTATCACTTCGTTTCACCTATTTAGCTTTCAGACACTAGCGATCCGCTAGTGTCTGCTTTATCTAACCATCCTAATATAAGAGCTTATTGTCCTGCCGTTTAGCTAAAAAAATAACTTATATAGATATGCAAATGAGCCTCTAGGTGCTATGGGGGCGTGATTAGCACCTAGAGGCTCCGTCTACCTTAACAAACTGCCGCCGCCCAGCGCGTCCCTCCAGCCCGCCCATCTCCTCCGGAATGCGATGCTCCTCGTATTCGGCGCATGCGCAGTGAATGTCTGATCGCTTCCCTGCTCAGACATCTCCACTGCGCCTGTTCCTCGGAGCACTATGACGTCATCGGCGCAGGCGCAGTGAAGATGTCTGAGCAGGGAAGCGATCAGACATTCACTGCGCATGCGCCGAATACGAGGAGCATCGCATTCCGGAGGAGATGGGCGGGCTGGAGGGACGCGTTGGGCGGCGGCAGTTTGTTAAGGTAGACGGAGCCTCTAGGTGCTAATCACGCCCCCATAGCACCTAGAGGCTCATTTGCATATCTATATAAGTTATTTTTTTAGCTAAACGGCAGGACAATAAGCTGTTATATTAGGATGGTTAGATAAAGCAGACACTAGCGGATCGCTAGTGTCTGAAAGCTAAATAGGTGAAACGAAGTGATAGAAACCCTTTAAGGTCTCTGTACTGTGACATCACTGTTTGTTTATTATCCCTGAACTGATTTCACTGAAGTTAATATACCTGTACTTTGGGTTTGTTTAGTTTATTATCCCTGCACTGTGACATCACCGCATTTCTTATCCCTATACTCAGAAATCACTGTGTTTATTAACGATATACAGGCTCACCAGCCTTTTCCGTGCACGCAGGTGTTTGGATAATTGGGTTGAGCTGGACTTTTCTTTGTGCATATTCACTGTGTTTATTATCTCTGTATTGTGGCATCACTATGTTCATTATGTATATTATATTGCTTTATTATAGATGTGACATCACTGCGTCTTTTCTAATAATATCACTGTACTCTGACATTTGTTCATTATTCCTGTACTGTGACATCACTGTAGTGAACGTACTTTGCCTTCTTTGTTATACCTGTGACATTATTGCATGATTTATTCCTATTCTCTGATATCACTATGTAATAACTCTATAATGTGATGTCACTGTGTTTCTGTTCCTGTACTGTGATGTCAGTGTTTTTTATATCCCTGTACTGTGATATCGCTGTGTTTTTATATATCTTGTGACACAGTGAGAGGTTTGGTCTGGGAAAACAGGTATTTTTTTCTCAGCATGTGCTGCTGGGCTGATTTACAGCCAGGTGAGGTCAAATACCGGACCGGATTTTAAGTGCCGGTCTGGGTTTTGGCAGCACCTAGCTGTCCTTAAATAGGCAGCTGGACTCAGCAGCCATGTCTATGTGCTGGGATCTGAGGCCTGTGCTGGGCTGGAGAGTGGAGACCCATGTGTCAGGGGAACAGGCCGCCTAAAGCCTGTATTTAGACTTTCTGAGGCAGAACTGCCACCCCGTTGACTTTTTGTTATATTAACTTTCCATTGGTTGTGAAGTAACACCAACACTGCAAAAGTGACGTTTTGTTTTTGGCACCATGTTTGAATAAACACTGAAGTTTGAATTACCAACTTGTATTTTTCCTCTGTACTGCGCCCGCTTATCTTAACTACCAGAGCGAATCCCCACAATTGGTGGAGGATGCGTGCAAGCGCAAAGAGGCAGCCGTAAGCGCCAAATTACTGTTGTTTTTTTTTCGCCGGGCACGGTTGTATGTCTTGCATTAAACTCGCTAAATTTCAACCCGTGACCCTTGACAAAATGGAGGCGGTGATGAAGGCCCTTGTGGAGGCTAACAAACAGCAGCAAGAAACAAATCTGCAACAGTGGGAGGCTAACAGGCAGCAGCAAGAAACAAACTAGCTGCTGCTACAACCTGTCATGACGCAGACGGCAGGAGCAACCCCAAGCGTCCACGATGCCCGGAAAGCTGTCCGTACGGCGATCCCCAAGATGACACCCGCAGATGATGTCGAAACCTACCTGGCAATGTACGAGAAGGTGGCCACAAGGGATAAGCTACCCCGAGACCAGTGGGCTGAGGTCGTCGCTCCATTCCTGGCATCCAATTCCCAGCGAGTCTATTTCAAGCGGCCGACTACCAAAAAGTCAAGGGTGAGATTCTGGCAAGACTGGGGGTGAATGTATTGGTCTGGGCCCAGTGAGTGCATCAGTGGGGGTTCAACCCGGCTGAGCCTGCAAGACCCCAGTATTATAACTAACTTCACCTCTTATAACTAACTTCACCAAAATGGCTACAGGTGGAAGTGGGAGACACTCCAGTGGAGGCTCTGCTGGACTCAGGGAGTCTGGTGACCCTAGTAAGGGCTACCCTGGTGCGGTCCACTAAGTATACTGGCCGGAAAGTCGGGGTGATGTGCATCCACGGAGACTTAAAAGACTACCCCACCGTGCTGGTGTCTCTAACCATGGTGGCCGGTAGACGGACCCATGACTTCCCAGGCTACCCGGCACTGTGGCCTGCTATGAGAATTACCGATACCCATGAGACAGGGGTATCTCCAGCAGAGTGGCTTGCTCAGGGGGGAGACCACAACCCTGGGAACCCAAAGCTGAAGGGCCAGCGGTAGGGGTGACCGCCACTTTGGTGGAAGAGGGGGAGACAACCACGCTGAGTGTGATGATGGGAGACGTGGAGGACTTGCCGCCGGGTCCTGAATTGGCAGACCACAATGTCTCCGGGGATAATTTTGGTACTGCCCAACACCAGGACCCAACCCTATCCCGAGCCTAGGAGAATGTGTTAATAGTAGATGGTGAACCACAACAACCTGGGGCTGAGTCGGTGTTTCCCCGTTTTGTTGCTCATCAGGGTATGCTGTATCAGGTAAACCAATTATAGGGTGAGAATATTGAACAGTTGGTGGTCCCCAACAGTGATGAGCGGCAGGGGCAATATTCGAATTTGCGATATTTCACAAATATTTGGCGAATATTCGTCATATATTTGAGAATTCGTGATCTCCAGTCATTATTTTATTGATTGCAAACATCGGCAATCGTAAAATTTGCTATACGAAAATTCGTGATCAACACTACTCCTAAAGTGAAAGAGATTGCAGACTTCTCATTGGCCCACAAGCAAGAAGCAGAGAGGGATCATGGGTTCAGATGAAATAAAATGTAGAATATTCGCGAATACGAATATATGGCACTATATTCTAGATATTCGCGAATTCTCGAAGTGCCAATATTCGCGATAAATATTTGCGATTAGAATATTCGTGATCAACACTAGTCCCCAAGGCTTATCGCAAACTTGTCTTAGATCTAGCCCACCAGCATGTTCTCGGGGGTCACCTGGGGTTGCAGAAAACACAGGATCGTATACTACTGCGGTTTTACTGGCCCAGCATATTCAGAGAGGTAGAAGAGCTTTGTAAGTCTTGCCCGACCTGCCACATAACTAGCCCCAGCCACATTTCCGTAGTCCCCCTAGTTCCTCTCCCGATTATCGAGGTACTGTTTGACAGAATAGCTATGGATCTCATAGACCCTGTACCGTAGTCCGCCAGAGGGCACCAACACATCTTAGTCATCCTAGACTACGCCACTCGGTACCCGGAGGCGGTGCCACTGCGACATACCTCGGCCAAACTCATAGCTAAGGAGTTAATGGAGATGTTTTCCTGAGTAGGATTACCTAAAGAGGATTTGACCAATCAGCTGACCCTTTTGATGTCCAAGGCGATGAGGGAACTCTGTAAGTTGCTGCACATAAAACAGCTCCGGACGTCCATTTACCATCCGCAAACGGACGGTCTGGTAGAAAGATTTAACCAAACATTAAAAAATATGTTGAAAAGGGTGGTGGCTAAAGATGGGAAAGACTGGGACCTTCTTCTGCCCTATCTCATGTTCGCAGTGCGAGAGGTACCCCAGCCCTTTACTGGGTTCTCGTCCTTCAAAGTGCTATATGGCAGACCCCCTCATGGTATCTTGGATGTAGCCAATGAGGCATGGGAACAACACCCCACTCGTATAAAAGTGTTATTGAGTACGTTACCCAGATGCAAGAATGGATAGAGACAGTGTTGTCTCTTGTTAGGGAGCATATGGAGGCAGCCCAGCGAGCCCAGAGTCGGGATTATAATCGGCAGGCTCGGGTCGGAATCTTTAACCCGGGTGATCGGGTTTTGGTTCTGGTACCGACCATGGACAGTAAGCTCCTGGTTTAGGTGGCAGGGGCCCTACGAGGTATTCGAGAAAGTTGGAGATGTGAACTACAAGGTACACCAGCCAGGGCGGCGAAAGTCAGAAGAGATCTACCATGTTAATTTGCTTAAGCCGTGGAAGGATAGGGAGACCTCTACGGAAGACAGCGCACGTCCGGGTTTTCTAGGGGAAGAGGTTCCGGACGCTTTGTCTGATGCAAGGGAAGCCGTTGCTGCCGTAAAAGTTGCTGATAGCCTCTCCTCTTAACAGGCTCAGGAGGCCAGGGAGTTCTCGGACCTCCCTGGACTCACTTCCACAATCTAGCATTACATTGTCATGGAACCTCAGGCCAAAGTCCGGTTAAAACCATACCGGGTACCCGAGACTCGGCGACAAGCCATCTCGAAGAAAGTGCAGTTAATGCTGCAACTAGATGTCATTGAGGAGTCTAAAAGTAAGTGGGCCAGTCCTATAGTCTTAATACCCAAGCCAGACGGGACGTTACAGTTCTGTAACGATTTTTGTAAACTGAAAGAGATTTCCAAATTCGATGTGTATCCCATGCCCCGGGTCGATGAGCTTATCGAGAGGTTAGGACAAGCCTGGTATTTTTCTGTTTTGGACCTCACGAAGAGGTACTGGAAGGTGCCCTTAACGGAGGCTGCCAAAGTGAAAACTGCCTTAATCACACCTGAGGGGCTGTATCAGTACAAGGTGCTACTCTTTGGTCTGCATTGTGCCCCCGCCACTTTTCAACGGCTTATGGACATTGTGCTGCGTCCACATCGTCTGTACGCTTCGGCTTACCTGAACGATATTGTCATCCACAGTACTGACTGGGAAAGTCACCTACCCAAAGTGCAGGCTGTAGTGGATTCCCTTTGGAAGGCGGGACTAACCGCTAACCCCAAAAAATGTACAATAAGGTTAGAGAAGACTATGTACCTGGGGTATGTCATTGGGCGCTGAGTCATCAAACCCCAAGTGAACAAAATAGAGGCAATACGAAATGGGCCCCGACCTGTCACCACTAGGCAAGTAAAGTCATTCCTGGGAATGGTAGGCTATTACATGAGGCTTGTCCCCCACTTTGCTACGGTGGCCGCGCCATCGACAGGACTCTTGAAGAGACACAAGTCAATGATGGTTCGCTGGGATGATCAGGCGAAAGAGGCTTTCTCCGCTTTGAAGTCGGCCCTGTGCGGGTCCCCGGTTTTGGTGACGCCCGACTTCAAAAGGGAGTTTATAGTGAAGACCGATGCCTCCGAAGTAGGCCTCGGTGCTGTACTGTCTCAGGAAGTCAACGGGGAGGAGCATCCCGTTGTCTTCCTCAGCCGTAAGCTCACCCCAGCCGAGACCCGGTATAGTATAGTGGAGAGAGAGTGCCTGGCCATCAAGTGGGCCCTCGAGTCTCTCTGCTATTATTTATTGGGGAGAAAATTCCGCCTGTTGACTGACCACTCCCCTCTCAAGTGGATGAGCCAGGCCAAGGACAGAAATGCCTGAGTCACCCGATGGTTTATCCCCCTACAAAACTTTACGTTTTCGGTGGAACACAGGGCAGGCCGATTACAGGGAAACGCAGATGCCCTGTCCCGGGTACACCGTCAGGGTTGAACAAAGGGGGGGGGGGGGGTTTATGTGACACAGTGGGAGGTTTCGTCTGGGAAAACAGGTTTTTCCTCCCAGCATGTGCTGCTGGGCTAACTTACAGCCAGGTGAGGTCAAATACCGGACCAGATTTTAAGTGCTGGTCTGGGTTTTGGCAGCACCTGGCTGTCCTTAAATAGGAAGCTGGGCTCAGAAGAAATATCTGTGTGCTGGGATCTGAGGGCTGTTCTGGGCTGGAGAGCTGGGACCCGTATGTCAGGGGAACAGCCTCCTAAAGCCTGTATTTGAATAAACACTGAAGTTTGCATTACGAACTTGTATTTTGCCTCTGTACTGCGCCCGTTTATCCTAACTACCAGAGCGAATCCCCACAATTGGTGGAGGATGCGGGCAAGCGCAGAGAGGCAGACGTAAGCGCCGAATTATTGTCGTTTTGGTTTTTTTCCTGCTGGGCACGGTTGTATGTCTTGCATTAAACTCGCTAAATTTGACGTGACATCACTGTGTTTATTGTCCCTATATTGTGACATCATTGTATTTAGTGTCCTTGTGGTAGGATTTCATTGTGTGACATATCCATGCCGTGACATCACTGTGTGCACTGAAAGGGAAAGTATCACGTTTTGCCACTTAAAACCAGATGACACATCCTTTATTTACTAATCTGTTTTTATTTTCTGCAGATTTTTTTTTTAGTTCTATTTACTTAACATGATTATGGGGGCGGCAGATGTCTGACCTATGCTGTTATTAACAGCATTTAGATATATACTTTACGGCAGCCACTAGGGGACGGGTCTCATTGACTTCTATGGGGAGTTTTCTCTGTCAGACCTCATCTACTCCTCCCTCGTAGAGTGACCTCTGCACAGGTCACAATCACCTATTGTGAATGGTGGATCTTGTTATCTATATTTAAGTGTTATCTGTTTTGTAATCCTGCCTGTTATGATAATGAGATGACTGCTGAGAAGTCAACTGCACAGAATGGGAAGTGGTGTCTATTATTACACTTAGTGGCCAGTGTTAAAACTGCAGGTTTTTAGGAGTTTTTATAAATAAGATAGTAACATGGAAAATGTAGAGCTAACATTAACAAAACATCTTTAACCAGTTCAAGACTCTCCTTTTATTTGAGTACATGCGTCTTGTAAAGCGATCATTTTTTTTCCCGCTTAGTTATGTAAACATATTAATTGTATCAACGTTTTATTTTTTTTTGCAATTTGACATGTAAAATATTGTTTTTAACAGAATTTGCATTTGCTGTATTCCATAATAAATGAGCTCTGTCAGATAAAGAAAAACAGCAGTGCTGATAGTGATAGGTCCGCTCTGAAAATTACCCTCGCGCCTTTGGATTCTTTTTTTTTCTTGTGTGGCCGACTGTTTACTTAATTTATCTGCGTTATTATTAATAGTTATTGTTAAATATTAATTACCCCCTTCTCCCACCAGGAGCTCCATATGTAGATCATATAGATAGATGAGTCTACGCTTGGATTCAGCCTAAGAGATGGCCCAAGTGGATTTTTAAAGTTCACTTAATCCGGGGAAAAAAAAACGCCATCTTTCTTGCCGTAATTAATATTAATACAGGATATGGCATGTCATTGTGTTGTAGAACCAAATGTCTTTGTACTTTACCGGTGTCTAAAATTAGGATTTAATGTCCTGACAACATGGCTTCTCAATCAAAGTGACATCCACGCTGCCGGCGTACAGAGAAGGTATTCTAAGTTTCAGTACAGAAGTACATTCAACACAGAAGTACATTTATATCAATTTGTTGTTGAACTATTAGAAGCGACAAAAGTTTTAAAAGTACGCTGGGGGCATACAGAAGAGGGGGGCCCAGGAGCTAAATGAGTATCAAAAGCTTATTGGCTGCTTACCCTTCATCCTCCATGAATATATACATATATTTCATCTTCCAGGCCCCATAGCATCTAGACGAGGGCTTGAAAGGGGTATTTTTGCTGCTGGCCATAGACCCTACAGAGAATTTTCCCGGTGGGCAGATGCCCGAGGGAGGGGTCTGTCCAAGCGCTTCTCATGGCCACCAACCAGCTACACAATGATCTGATGCTCTCAGCATTAATTAATGCATGGTTTGCAGTTTATCATGCCACATGTGGATTAGGCTCATTCAGTCCACAAATGGCTGCCTGCTAGGATCTCCGCATGGAATCTGCTTCAGTAAGGGACAAGGATGGACTGGGAACTTAAAGTGGCCCTGGAAAGAAAAACCTAAAAGTGGCCCCATGTTGTAAGTGTGCCCAAACTGACTGAAGATGGCCAACACAAGTAGGCGGGGCCAGCAGAAGTAGGCGGTCCAAGCAATACTATAGCGCAGTCACAAAATACCGCCCCAGCAGAACCAAATACTGCTGGGGCAAACTGGGAACTTAAAGTGGCCCTGGAAAGAAAAACCTAAAAGTAGCCCCATGTTGTAGGTGGGTCCAATCTGACAGAAGATGGCCAACACAAGTAGGCGGGGCCAGCAGAAGTAGGCGGTCCAAGCAATACTATAGCGCAGTCACAAAATACTGCCCCAGCAGAACCAAATACTGCTGGGGCAAACTGGGTACTTAAAGTGGCCCTGGAAAGAAAAACCTAAAAGTAGCCCCATGTTGTAGGTGGGTCCAAACTGACGGAAGATGGCCAACACAAGTAGGCGGGGCCTGCAGAAGTAGACTGGCCCAGCAATACCACAGTGCAGCACAAAATACCGCCCCAGCAGAACCAGATGCCACAGTGTAGCACAATATACTGCCCCAACAGAACCAAATACCACAGTCCAGTGCAAAATACTGCCCCTGCAGAACCAAATGCAGCTGCCAGCCAGGTGCATAAGTACGTGACACTCCTAGTAATAATTATGCAGAGATAATCAGATTATTATGTAATTGCCTGGCAGCTGTAAGGTGGGCTTCAGTGGCCCCCTGGACATCACCTCCCCAGGAAATTTCTCTGAAAGGTTTATGGCCAGTCCTCCCATGGTAAGGAACGTGTCACTTTTTTTCCCCATGGCAGAAAATTCATCAACTGTACGAATCGCAACGTGGATTTCACACACATTTCATGCAGATTTTGATGCAGAATATGCACAGAAATCTGCAGGAAGATTAAGTACCCTTTTTCTATGACCTTTTTATAATCTGACATCTAAAAAAAAAAGGCATTTTCAGAATTATCAGTTGCCATATTACATGAATATTAATTTATATAGCCTGAATAATCTCGCTAAACCTCGAGGCACAGAAGACTTTGCAGAGCACAACCGTGAACGTAAAATCCGACAGACCTTACAACGAGACATTTTTCTCCAGGATACGGCAGCTCATCCTGCTCACATTATGCCTGCACACACGTGGCTATCTACAGATCGGTAATCTACCAGTCAACTTCGCCGCTGGTTGAAATCAACTGTTTATCACCATTAAAAAGGAGAAAAAAAAAAAAAATCCTCATCTGGGCTCAAATATTGCTGAAAAAAATCCACTTCAAAACATTAATCAAATTTTTCGCCTACTGGGCAGCCATATGGTAAAGCAGCATGTGAATCCCACAAACTTGCTGATCTTCTGTAACTGGGTACAATTAATTACGCTGGCTGAATCCATCTCCAAGAATTTCGTCTTGTGAAAAAAAAGGAAAAAAAACTATTTATTGCAGCAGCTTTTACAAAACAAGGGAACGAAATTCACAATTGATTAATGACTTGAAGGGGAAGCTTTTTCCATTAGCAGGTTTTAAAAAGGAGTCAAAATTAATATTGTGGGCACAGATACGTCCGAGTGGTTGGTATAAATATCTTCACCTCCGGTTTAAGAGGACAAAAAAAGACAAAAAGTTGCACGTAAAATGAAGCACCGAATAGCCGTTCTCCTTGTGAGAGATTGGGCTGATGAGAACTATCATTCAGGAGATAACAGGGTGGCTGACATGCCTATTAAAACTCTGAGAGTTCTTCTTAGTGCTGGAAACTCTATTACATACATCAAAAACCTGACGTTGAGCGAAACATTTGGCTTCGAAAGGAGCAACAACCAAGAGGCTGCGGCAGTGAAGAGGTTAAAGACTAGGAACCGTTTTTTATAGCCTGAACATTTTGCAGGAGAACCAAATCTGGGTCTCAGATGCATTGTTTATTTTAGCACTTTTGATGACCTTTTTTTTTTTTTTAAGTTTTATATGTTTTTGACCTTCCTATAATCCATCACGTTTGACAATCCAGTATCAAATCTTGTTAAAGTTTTTTTTTTTTTTTACTTGTGTTTAAAATTGATGGATAGGTCATCAATACCTGATCATTGGGGGTCTGGCACAGCCCTGCCAATCAGCTGAGATGATCGCTGCAGCCTCTTTTCCCTATTGGATAGCGTCTGTGCTTGATATTGTATCGGATTCCCATTCAACTGGACTGAGCTACGCCTAGGCCATGTGACTGAGGAGCTGCAACCTCTACAAGCAGCTGACTGGTGGGATGCTGGGAGTCGGACCTCCAACCGATCAGATTTTGAGCTCCTGTCTTGAGGATAGGTCATCAATATTAAACACCCGTACAACCCCTTTAATGCCAAAGTATTAGAATTTTACTGATGTGCGTGTATAGACATAAATGATGCAAGACGTATAGACCCCTGGCCACCCATGGTGACCACTGACCAAAATCGTGTGGCATTGGCCATTGGGTGAGGTTTCTGCTGTTGCCCCAGATGTGGCGTGGAGGTCCAGCCTTAGAGGAAGGAGGTTATGACTGCCCAATAATCCATAATATTTTAATAATCCAGCTTCAAATTTTAAAAATGTCCAATTAAGGCTATCTTCACGTTAGCAGAGATCTCCGGCAGGCTGTTCCAGTAGAGAACAGGCTGCCGAAGTTCTCAGGATACTACTGCCTTCCTGCCAGACCCCATTGACTATAATGGGCTCCCGTCGAGATATGGCCAATTCCTAGCATTGTCTGCCGACCTGCCAGTCAGAAGATCTGGCCACAGTTGTGAAAGTAGCCTGACGGTACCTTCACACGTAGCAGATTTTGGAAGATCAGTTCCATGTGCCTGCTGCCAAAACCACTCCATTCAGTTGAATGTAGCCCATTTTCAGTTGCAGACTTTTCTGCAACAAAATCTGCTGCATGTGAAGGCTCCCTAACAATTTTTCTGTTGTGTCAATAATTCTGGGCCCATGGACTCAAGAAGATACAGCTGACGTGCTGCTGTCCATGGTGGAAATGTGAAGCCTGGCAAGAGGAAGGCGAAGAAGACATATGCCACCTCCTCCTCTCTCACCATGTCTTATGGTTTCTGGTCTAGTCTCAATTAATCTAGATATTCAGGGGCTAAACCATAATGTAAGTTAGGTCTTTTATGAGAAAATTATATATATTCTTTTTTACGACATTTCGAGGTGAGTTACACTTTCTTTACTGATATATAGAGCATATACTGTGAACGATTTCTTTTCACATGACAACCCGTGATATATGAAATTTTTACCACATAGGCAAAGGATTGTCTATAATTATTGAGCAGCTCAAAGGAAATGGATGGCTATGGACTTATTTTGTTGCAAACCGTTTTGCAAGTAATTAAGTGGTGAACATACTAAGTCATTGACGAGCATTGGAATATTGACAACTAAAGATGCATAAATTGGGTGGGTGGAAAATGTTTTGACAGTTAGGACGCGGGAATAGAATTTAGTATCTTACGCAAAGTGAGGCTGGCCAGGAGGCCACGGCACTCAGATTAGTTTCTTTCTTTTTCCCTTGATGTATTGTTTATGTGCGGCATGGACTAGAAGTTTATTCATTCAGGAGGTCTGCATTAGACTGTCATGGAGTGCAGTTTGTGTATGGTGGGCATAGTCATTATGTTGAAGTCTTTTTCCTAATCTTCAATTCCTTCAATAATTGTCCTTAAATCCCAGTCATACTTAAGTAATAATTGATTAAATCTCCTTGGCCTTGTTGACTGTTCTTAAAATGGTCACAAATATCAGTTTATTAGTGATGAACCCATACCATAGGTAGCCATGCACATTCAATTGTTGGCAGATCCAATTGAAATAATCAGGTGATACTGTTAGGAGTCTGTACTCATTACCCTCATTACTCCGGGGCAGCTATACAGTTGTTCTGGTCATTAGTCACAGTCCATTCCTTTTGTTATTGGCGCCAACCAGTTCCCTGTGACAGGCCATAAGAATACATTGAGGTTTCACAAACTTTACTGCATAAATGTACCATGGCTTATTTGGGGGTTATTTTTGTCATTGGTCCATGTCAATGCCATTGGACCAATTACAAGTGAGATATACCGACTTAGGCAGAGTCAATGCATTGCTTTACTTGAAGGCAGAAGTCAGTGTATTGTTATGCTTAACTGGCTCCAATTGCAGCCCAGGTCAGTACATTGGTAATATTCATTGGCCCAAGTCAGTGTATTGGTTCTATTCATTAGCCCCATATAAATACATCGCTCTACTCATTAGCCTAAGTCAATGCATTGTTGTACCTAAATGGCATAAGCAAATTCATTGGCCCAAATTGGTGCCTTGTTCTACTCACTGGCCCAAATCAGTGCATTGCTCTACTTGTTGGCCCAAATCAATGCCTTATTCTACTCAGTGGCCCAAATCTGTGCATTGTTCTACTCATTGGCCTGAATCTTTGCATTGTTTTACTGATTGGCCTTAGTAAAAGGCATAAAAAGGCCCAAGTGTGTGAATTCATTGTCCTACTCAATGGCTTAAAACCAATCCATTTTTGCACTCATTGGTTCAAGTAAGTGCACTCATTGTTCTACTCAATAAGGGTACATTCACATTTTCTTTTACAAATACAGCAGTCTGTTCCGGCAGAGGAACAGCTCGCCAGAATTGACCAGATCCAGCCTACCCAGATACAGCCCCTTTGACTATAATGGGATCCTGTAAGGATCTGGACACTTTCCGGCATAAATGGCAGCTTTCACCCAGACAAAAATTTGCGCACACATGACATTTTGTCTGGCCAAAAGCTGGCATTCTGCCAGAAAGCAGCCGGATCCCATCATAGTCAGTGGGCTCCATTGGTACAATGCATTATCCAGCTAGCCTGCTGCATTTGTAAATGCATATGTGAGCGTACTCTTCTCCAAGCCAATGCCTTGTTTTACTCACTGGCCAAAGTCAGTCTATTATTTTACTCAATGGCCCATGTCGATGTGGTGTTCTACTCATTCGCCCAAGTCAGTTCATTGTTCTGCTTATTAGTTCAAATCTTTGTGTTTTTCTACTCATTAGCCCAAGTGTATACATCGTTCAACCCAAGCAAATGGCTTGTTCTACCCACTAGTCCAATTCAAAATCTCAGTTTACTCTTTGGCCCAAGTCAATGTATTGTCCTTGTCACTGGTCCAAGCCTCAATGGATCACTCTTGTCATGGACCTAAGTCAATACATGGCACTCACGAAACCCCATGCACACACTGTGGGAACAGATGTTCATGGATTTAAGAGCATGGTCTGAATTTTCACAATCCACAGCATGTCCTATCAGTTGCCGATTTCCATCCCCCTGAATTTGCAGTGAATGTCACCTTTAAATGGTGGAATCTGAATCAAAATATCTACTGAATGCAGATTTTGCTGCAGATTCTATTCCATCTATGCGGTGGAAATTGTCTTCTGCATGGGCACCTGGCCTTCGAGTGGTTACCACTGGCATGGGACTTGGCAAGCTTTAGGCAGCTATATACAAAATTGTTTTATTCTGTATATGACGTGGAATATCATAACGGTGGTGTGTCTTTTCATATGTTTTAAATTTAATATTTTAATATTTTCCAACCCTTGTAAATTGATAAATTTATCATTGTTCTCATCAGTTCTTTTTTTTTCCATTTACATGCCAAAGAAACCACTTTTGGTAATATGCCAATGATCAGTGCTAAATACATGGCTGAGGCAGTACAATTAAAAAGACAAGTCTTCCTTAGTAAGAGGGAACACCCTACTGGCATCACGATGTGGTGTTCTGCGTTATTACCATACCGTGCAAAACAAGGCCACAGTAGGAGGTGCTGCTATTCTTACAAAATCACGGTCATCAATATGAGTACCAGCAGCTGCTGAAGAGAAGAGTCGGGGTGCTGGGTTACTGCGGAGAGGAGAGCAGATTTAAATGGAAGTCTTGCTGGGTTTCCTGAGTGCTGGAAGGTGAGGAATTACATGGAAACAACCTGGGTAGAAGAACATTGCCATTTTGTGGTTTGCAAAGCCCCGGGACCATGCTGTGGATCGAATGGACTTGTTAAGATGCCAAAGTCATACAAGACTCTTCAGAAAGAAAGACATTATAAGCTCCCACAGAGTGGTTTTATGGTTGTGGAATTTCATGCTTTTATACTTTAATAGAACTCTCCTTCTACAAAGTAATGAGCTAGAGCACTGCCGTAAAATAATGCAACTGAGATAATATTGGAGAGGTTTTCGAAGGATTTGAGAGGTTATGTTGCAAATAGGGAATAGCCATTGTTCTGTAGATCAGTGTTCCTCAACTCCAGTCCTCAGGGCCCACCTACCGGTCATGATTTGAGGATATCCCACAGCATGAATACCTGTGGTAAGTCCGGACACATTGACACTAATTATATCATCTGCTCAATACTAAGGAAATCCTGAAAACATAGCTGGTAGGTGGGCCCTGAGGAGTTTAGGAACACTGCTTTAGATAGACAGCTTCACAGTACTATCCATCTTTACGGTTATGTCCAGTATTCAGGTCAGCCACATTTACTCGAATGGAGCTGCAATCCAGATACAACCCATGGACAATAGAGGTGCATCTGAGAGCTTAAAGGGGTATTCCCATCTCAAACAATGGGGGCATATCGCTAGGATATGCCCCTATTGTCTGATAGGTGCAGGTCCCACTGCTGGGACTCGCACCTATAAAGAGAGCGGAGTGGGGAGAGCTGTGGCTGGAGGACCCCAGATTTCCCGGGGTCCGTCCACCACCAAGCGCTGCTCCCATAGAAGTGAATGGGAGTGTACAGCGCATGCGCAGCCCAGGCTCCCATTCATTTCTATGGGGCCGACCAAAATAGCCGAGTCAGCACTCGGCTATTTTCAGCAGCCCCATAGAAATTAGTGGAGGGCGGCTGTGCATGCGCTGTGCGCCCTCATTCACTTGCGAGGCCCCGTTCTCGATATAGGTGCGGGTCTCAGCGGTGGGACCCACACCTATCAGACAATGGAGGCATATACTAGCGATATGCCCCCATTGTCTGAGATGGGACAACCCCTTTAATACTGATAGCCTGTCCTCGGGATAGGTCATTAATATCTTATCAGTGGGGGTCGCTGTGCTCGGATAAACGCTTCGACCTGCTCACAATTTACCAGGCACAGGGCTGTGCATAGTATAAGGGGTGTGCTTGGTTTTGCAATCCAGGCCCATTCACTTGTATGGGAATTTGCTGTAACTAGGCCATGTGACAGATGAAGGTGACGTCACTGGCCTAGGAAGAGGGAGGGGCGTCTCCAAACAGCTGATCGCTGGGGCGGCGGGAGTCATATCTGATCAATCAGATATTGATGGCCTATCCTGAAGATAAGTCATTATTATAAAAATTTGGGAAAACCCCTTTGAAGGGGTTGTACGGGATTAGAAAAACATAACTGCTTTCTTCCATCAACTGCGCCATACCTATCCACAGGCGATGTGACAGATCAGTCCCATTCACTTTGATGGGGCTGATCCACGGACAGATTGTTGGAAGGAAGCAGCCATGTTTTTCTAATCCTGTACAGCCCCTTTAATTTTTAGCATGTGTTCACCAGGATATTCTGGGCTATACAGCGGACAGGATCCCCTCCACTCTCTGTATTTCATGTTCAGGCGTATACACAGCTGCAAAATGTCCCCTTTTTTATCTACCTGTGAATGATGACAATATAGCACAAGGTTCACTCCAACGTAAGTGAAAAGTACGAAGTCAACTATCTCATAGAGCAGATTCTGCTTATTGTAGACATTTCATCATCATGTTCGATGCTAAAATGCTTTGGTAGCCCTTTCTATGCGGGGCAGATGGAAGGTGTCATCTCAGATGGACTTGCGTAATTGCATCATAATCACACAGGATAACAATGGAAATGGCCATGACCTTCCGACAACTGCCGAGTCACAAGGTCCTACAATGTAACATATGGAGAGCAGAAGCAGTGTATACTTATACTTAGTAGATTAACACAACCAAGTAAGTATGGTCACAATAGATAGGTAATAGTGGTCACCCAATAAATCTAAGACAATCAACTAACTAATGTGGGGAACCTTGTTAAAACTTAACATTTAATAAGTAAGCATTGAAATAGGCCCATATAATTAATAGAAATGCAAACAGAAAACTCACTAATCAAATAGAAAACAAAATTAACAAAACACGGTGCCCGATTCACAGCACCCTTGCAGTGTATATCACAGCGTAACTCAACAGGACCAGGAGAGAAGGTAATGTATAAACCCAAAAAGGGGTTAAAGGGATACACAATGCCCTAGAAGTCCCTACAGCTCCCTCCAAAGTGTATCTTCCTATATGGCCCTGGAGGTCCCTTTGGAGTACGGCGATAACTGCCCAGCTTCGTCAAAGGGATGAAACAAAAATAAATTAAACACTCACACCAACTCCACAGAGTGACCCAACGCGTTTCAATGGCACTTGCCAAATCATCAGGGGACAAAGTGACTGTTGTGGCGATGTAGTGCCAAAATAGCCCTAGTGCCCAGATTGCCCTAGTATGGGCTACACATACATTTACAGTCAACAGTTTTACAATAACATTGTCACAAGCAGGTGTGTAGTGACAAAGGGTGCGGTGATCAATCGCTCCGATATACTAATCTGTCCATGTAAAGATGAAGCATGGGTCAGAAATACGGCATTGCGTCCAGCGTATGGCGGCGGCGATGTAGATCTCTGCACGGCTGAATTTAAAGACCGCGCCAGATCGATTCTAAGTCTGCCCCCCCACCACGTGACAAGTCACATGGGCCGATCATGTGATTTATCACATGATCGGAACAATCGTTGGAGGCAGCACGGACGGCTGGAAGGTGACACGTCATCCTGTCGCGCTAATTGGGCGGTATCAGAGACGGGAGGGTGGGAAGGCAAGATGGGCTGAACACGCCTCCCCCAGCCACCTCGTAAGATTTAAATGAACAAAGAAACTTTTACCACTGGACAGGCGGTACTTGTCCAGAGTAAATGGGGTTTAAAGTAATATACTTACCCCGCTCCCAGCGCCGCTCCTGGTCCCCGCACCGCCGCTTCTGCTTGTCCCTGTACACGGATGAAAACCTCCAATGTCGGGGGGAGCAGTCAATGGCAGACATGGACGAGCCTCCCTAGCGTCACCCGCGATGCTACAGAGGCTCGTCCCCGCCTGCCATTGGCTGCTTCCCTCCCGACATCGGATGTTTTCATCCGTGTGCAGGTAGAAGCAGCAACGGCGTTGCGGGGACCAGGAGCGGCACCAGGAGCGGGGTAAGTATATTACCGGTGAGGGGCCCGGAACATGTGGGGGGGTTTTCTTAAAATTGGATAACCCCTTTAAGAACCACTAACATTTTCTCCTTCTGTGTTCTGGCAGTCCTAACCTTTTAATTTTATCTTCTAAAAAATGTTCTAGATTTTACAGGATGAGTTGTTTTTTTAGGAACCATTTTGGAGTACATATTGTGTATTAAAAAAAATATTATTTTATTTTTAGTGGAAGAAATAAAATAAACTGCAATTTTAATGTTAATTTGTAGAATTTTTTTGAGGCATTCACAGTGTGGTATAAGTAATATTCTGTATTCATACTGTGTTGTTCAGTACAAATATGATAATGCCAAATGTATATGCTGTATATTTCACTTTATAAGACACACCTAGGTTTTAGAGTAGGAAAATAAGATTTTTTTTTTTTTTTCACAAGACCTCAGATCAGAGCCCCAATCGTCATCAGACTTCATCACAGATCCCCTTAGTCTTCGTCAGACTTCAGATCAGATCCCCATAGCAGACTTCAGATCAGACCCCCATCGGAGTTAAAATGAGTAAATAATTGCCTTTCTTGCTCCGCCACCACTCTGCAGGTCCGGCAGTCTCTCCTGCACTCACCACTCCCTGTTCTCTTCCGGGCCATGCTGCCCTGTGACCTGACTGCATACAACGTCAGGTCATAGTACGTGCGCTATGTCCTGACACTGTACACAGCCAAGACACGTGCAGCGCATCGCCCGGAGGCAGGCAAGGGAATGGTGAATACAGCAAGCACTGAAAGCACTACAGTCACTGCTCCTCACGCCTTCTGCTTACTAGTGAGCACTTTTATAATAAAATCTCTCTCTAGTACTCGCTTTACAAGACGCACTTCCATGGGGCGAAAAGTGTGTCTTATAAAGCGAAAAATTTTAAATATATATATATCTATATTTTCTTTCCTCCTGCAGGCTGTCAGCTCCCCAACTGCCTGCCCCCCCCCCCCCCCATCTTCTAAACTGAATGGGGAGGGTAACAGCTAGAGATATGGGAGAAGTCTTGTTTGAAAACTGGCATTCCAGGCTTTCAGACAAGACCAGAAGTATCTCCACTACTTTGGAATATATAGCTGTTAGAAATTGGGTTGACAGTGAATGCAGCTGAAAGTAAAAGCAGGTTTCACTGCTTTTACTTGTGACCCGATATCTCTAGCATCTACCAATCCTGAGATATAAGTGGCTAAAGTGACCTCCCCTCCCCCTTACCCTGCTGGCTGAGCTCTGCTTGGGCTGAACTGTCAAGTTCTTTTCTAAGAGCACCAGAGCTTGGGCAAGACTGTTAAGTGGTTAAAGAGGGTTGTCCAGAATGACTGCTTTTTCCACAAATGGCACAACACTTGCACGTGGGTGGTGCTTGGTATTGGAGCTCAATTCCATGTAAATGAATATGAGGCTGAACTTCAATACCACACGGCACCTCAGGACGGGTTTGGTGCTGTTTTCGTAGAAACAGATTTGGTTCTTGGGTTTGTCTTCTACAAGAAACCCCTTAGTAATGCGCTTGTACTGCTGTTTTTGGCTTTGATGCCTTGAAGCGATATTTTTTTCTTGTTCCTAGAAACTTTTTTTTGTTTATGCAGCTGAAAGACAAACTCTCGAACCATCAATTATAGAGCAGTGGTTTTTATAGTTGCCATACTTGGATTATTTATTCAATGCGGCTTAGGCCTCTTAACTTAAGTGAAATAGGAACCTGCGAGATTTAAGATGAAAAGAAGCAGGTTTAGGGGTTTTTAAAAGCTGTTGTTGTGTTACAGTAACTTGAACAGCCTTATCAAATAAATACGGTGTAAATGGATATAGCGCCCATTAATCTTTCTCCTGGTATTTCACAGAATACTTGAGAAGGTATCTGGAAACTGTTTCCTTCTGGGCTGTGTGTCTGGCTCATTGGAAAAATACGTAACCGTTACATAAAGACATTATTTTTCCCCGGATGGATTTTAGAACTTCATACTTACCATAAATAGCTGGAATATTTTCTACAATTACACTTGTATTATTATTTGAGCACTTAAGTGGCAGGAGGCTTGTCCAGAGAATTCTCTGGGGGACATTTATCATTTTCTTTGCCAGCTTTGTATTCCCCTGAGCAACCAAAGGATGCCCCTCATCTATGCCAAGGCACAGGCCTCGTCATAGATTTGGCGCATCCTGCAGCAGACCTGTGCACCAGACTGAAATCCACGGCAGCCTCCTAGATGTCGTAGATTTATGTCTTCATTCACGCTGGAAAACTGTCACGAATGAAGATAAACGTGCCCGGCCTGCTGGCCCCACCCTTGCCTAGCTGCCTTTTTGGAACGTGGAGAGAGTGGCTTTAAAACACCCATGCGACATCGGCATTCAAAAAGTCACAACACACAGGATTTCAACTTGTTAAGGCCAGAAAACTGGTGTGGGGGGAAATTATAAATATCCCTCTCTATATTCTCTAAATTGTAATGTACTACAGTGAAACCTCTTTGAGATGCCCAGACAAAAGTTTGTTGAAAAGTGGTCTTCTAGGGAGGTGCTCTTCTCATAAAAGATAGCCGGTATGTATAATAAATAATAGAAATAAAAGTCTGTCACTGGAAATCTGGTCTGAATGCAGGGGTGGTCTTTAGGAGAGGTTTCTTTGGAAATCATTAGTGTAAAACGTGTGTTATACAAAGTTGCTTATAAAGGGATTTTCCAGCTGATATTTTTTCAAAAAATGACTCCGAACAGTGTAGAATGATAAAAAGTCATGCTCCTCTTACTGATCCTTGACCACTCCGGTTCTGGCGTTTCCTGGTCTCTCTCTATGACTACTTAGCCAATCACTGAATATTAGGTTGTTGTGGGCACCTCCTTATATCTGTGGTTATCAGTTTTATAAAGTATGGGTGGCTTTTTCTTATTGTTGGGCTACCTCATAGTTTTTGCTCTGTACTTGCCACAACAGAAATAGACTCTACATGCACTTGCTTTCTTGTGAGCTTGTGGATGGCTTGTTTTTGTACACGGTAACAACTATACCCCCTTTGCAGGTCTCCCAGCTCTGCCGATTTCTCTGTGGCTTTTTATTCGCCACTCATCAACTGGGTCACAAGCTATAGGACATACACATTCGCATACATGATCGTTCAGCCAACAGCTCTCTCTCCCAACTCCTTCATGTATCCCCCATACAAAAACATGTTGGACTTGGCCAAGCATGTATGTGTTGTCAGCAGGGAGAGCTGCTACTGGACAGTTCTAGTGGCATTTTCTCCTTAGAAAACGTACAAAGAGATATCTCCCAAAGAAGAGAAACATCTCGTCAACGCCACCTCTTGGAAGTGGCTCTCTAGGAGTCAAAATTCAACATTCCGACAAGCCTTGGGATTTGACAAGGGAATATAGCCAAGCCAGATATCCATCTGTCTATTTGGCTTGGCCATATTCCCTTGTCAAATCCCAAGGCTTGTTGAAAAATCGGATTTTGACTCACAGGGAGTCACTTCCGAGAGGTGGCTCTGGCGAGATGGTTTTCTTCCTTGGGAGATACCTCTTTGCATATTGATTTCCCATGGAGTATTGCCAATACGTCTAAATACCTTGGAGTACTTCCAGTAAGTCTCTATACCATGGTCTGGCTGGCTGGTCTTTTTAATGAGATTCAGCACCCTGCCTAAGCCTCCTTGAAGAACAAAAAGATTGAGAAAATAAATTAATTTCTTCTCTCTCCCGACATCATCCGTTGGGGGGAAGTTGGGAGTTCTTCATACACATTAGGTTGTCAGCTCAACCTGCCATTCTTGAAAGCTTTGGCTCACGATACACTAATGTGTATGGGGGCCTTAAAGTAATAAAAATGAGCTCTTGTATTAAAAAAAATCTGTATGTTTTAACAAAATAGTCAACATTAATTGATATTCTACCTACATTTGCATTGTTATTGAAAACAAATTAGTTGTTCCCTGTTAGACCTCATGCACATGAGCGTTGTTTGGGTCTGCGTCCGATCCACATTTTTTGAAGATCGCACACTCATTTATTTCTATGGGTCCATAAAAATGTGGACTGAAAATTGTACAGCATGTCCGTTTTGTGTACAAGAATAGGCAGTCCTATAATCCTATTAGAAAAATGTGTCATGCACACAACCGAAATCCAACATAAATTATGTTGTGTCGTATGAAAGAAGCAATATTCACCATTTTAGGCAGTTAGAGACTGTAATGTTCTTCATGGGGATGGCTGGAAAAAAAAATCTAGAAAAAAGCATCCCCCCAAATATTCCTTGAGCTCATCTTCTTCGATAGCCCCTATTGGTATAAAGGGTCCACGGTTGGTGCAAGTCCCATGACATTGAGCAAAATCTTCCCCGCAAATGAGAATCCTATATTTCAGGTGAAAATATTTCTCAATTCAGGGATGTTCTCTCCCTAAAACATTATTGCATTTTTGACTGTTAAGCCTGCAGAAGACTCTCTCCTTCGAATTTGGAAGTCTATACTTCATGTTTTATGGGCTCATATGAGTCATTTTTACTATGTGCAGACATAATTAAATCGAATTGTAAATCATCTACTCAACAAGCAGAAAGGTGGCATTCCTTTTGTCTCTGATCGCAATGTATTTTTTCAGAAGTTCACAGCTTGGATTCTAAAATGAGGACATTTGAACATAAATATACAACCCTGCTTATTTTTTTCTTCTCCTTCCCTCGAAGCGGTGCACCTTGAAACCTGGAACAAAAATAAATTCACGCTGAGATGGCGTTTCTCATTCATCTGAGAGTTCTTAGTCAAGAGGTTAAAGTATCTGTAAAGTGGTGGCTACGTACAGGCCCTCTGGTCTCCTACATATTGCATTTATTAAGCCGAGACGAGGCACTGCTTTGATTTGTTTGGTTAAAAATTTGGTTTGGTGCCCCTCCCCCCAAAAAGTAATATATACAAATCCATCCGCCATCCACAATGAGTTTGCTATCAAAATAAAATGGGGAGCCCGACTGTTACTGATGACCAGATTCCCGCTCCTGCAGCTGGCATCTCTGCATGGACCGGACGGACGTTTAACGTCTGTCGGCAATCTGGAACTGGTTAAGCTTTTGCCCCAAGATTTTTTCTAGAGCAAGATTTTTTTCTAGAATGTGCAGACGGCTCACGACCTGATGTTCTTTCCTGAAGTCAATTCATGTTAGGCCGATCTGCCATATCTCATAAATCAATAAGGTAACGCGCATCAAAGTGTATGATTAACGAGAAAATGCAGAGAGCAGATGATTGCTTCTTCGAAGGATAGTCGCCCAAATGTGTCCAAACAAGCTGATGATTATTAAAGGGGTTGCTTGGCATAGGGACTGACTAATCCAGTCCTCAGAACCTGTACCCTATTAAGGAAAAGCACTCACCTGTTCACAGTCCCACTGTTCCCATGCCAAGGCCGTTTTCCCATCTGTTTCGGATTCCCACTGGGCTGAGAGTTCCTTCATTCCATGACCAGTGCGGAAAATCAGTGGCCCTATCGGTCACCTGCAAGAACAGCACATTGCTAGCAGTGACGTGACCTCTGAGGCCTGTGATTGGCCAAAGTGGTCAAGGGATCCAACCACTCCTTGTCCTGCTGGGAAAGGGCCACGGTACAGGAATGGCGGAACTGTGGACATATGAGTGTTTCTAAGGACTGGGTGGGTCAGCTCCTAGGCCGGAAAACCCCTTTAATTTAACTTTTTTGCTGTTAGAATAATAATAATAGTTATTATTATTATTATTATTATTATTATTTTTTTTTTTCTTATTTTTCTTATTACTATTAAATTAGTATTTTTTTCTTATTACTATTACAAGTGACTGTCATTCTTAGTAGTAGCAGTAGTATTTTTATGCATTGCTTTAATTTGCTATTTAAATTCATTTGGCTTGTAAATGGAAGAAAAGTGCATTGATCAATATAGTGCATATTAACTAGAAGTGGTGGGTTTGTCTCAGACATGCATTCGACCTTGCTTGGGCCCTCATGGGTCAGATCTATCAAAATGACAGAATTTGGTGCTCAACACGAGAAGAAAAATTTACATTTGCATCAAGTCTGACATTTGATACAGTTCTCACAGGGACGGTTATTTAAACCACCTGAGTTTGATATTGAGGACGTATCGTGCTTATCGTCTGTGATAGATTATATGTAGTCTATTTTATTTTGTAGAGTGCTTACTGAATTACTATTCTGTACCATTTTAACCCATTTTGGTTATGTTTAAGACATGTGACCATTTTTCTCACAAATAATGTTAAAATGATATATTTAGTATTCTTGATTTCGTCATAAAATTTACCCCAAATTTTGCCACCTTCCTGACCAGAACATCAGTAGGCTTGGCAGCTTCATCACAGATGTCACACAGCCCGTAGTAAGCAACAGTCGCCTCTAGCGGTCCTGCACTGGGTTTATTCTAGCATGCTGTACCCAGTCCTATTACCACACTATTGAAAAAAAATCAGGGGAGCAAAGTGCTACATTTAAGGCTAGGGCTACACGGCGACATGCTGTGACTCGACAGTTGCACAGAAGTCAAGCTTGGAAGGGATTTTTTCGTCGTGTTGCAGTCGCCGCATGACCCAGTGCGACACCATTGACTATCATTCTAAAAAATGTTGCACAACTTTTTTGCTACAAATAGTGCGTGACTCGTGTCGCCGTGTAGACTTGGCCTAAATCCTGCCGAGGCACTGGCCATCAGGTGCCTTGTGATAAATATGGGTTTGTGTTTGGTACGTCACCTTAGCTCTATTGAAGTTAATGGGGATGTCACACTTCAGCAAATGGCCTTTATCATGTAGAGAAAGTTAATACAAGGCACTTCCTAATTATCAATATTGCTTCCTTTGCTGGCTGTATTCGTTTTTCCATCACATTTTACACTGCTCGTTTCCATGGTTACGACCACCCTGCAGTCCATCAGTGGTGGTCATGCTTGCACAGTATAGGAAAAAGTGTCGGCCTCTCTGGTGGCCGGGACAGTGGGTGTGCCCATAAGCTAGTGCTTTTACCTACAGTGTACAAGCACGGCCACTGCTGCTGGATTATAGGGTGGTCGTAACATTGAAACGAGCAGTGTATAATGTGATGGAAAAATGAATCCAGTCAGCAAAGGAGTCAATAAGGACAATCACAATCCATTAGGAAGTGGCTTGTATTAACTTTCTCTACATGATAAAAGCCACTTGCCGAAGTGAGACAACCTCTTTAGGCTAGGTCTACACGACGACATTTGTCGCGCGACATTTTGTTGCACCAATGTTGCGCGACAATTTTTATAATGGCAGTCTATGGTGTCGCACTGCAACATGCGACATGCTGCGACTGCGATGCAACAGTCGCAGAAAATCTATTCGAGATGGATTTTTCTGCAACTGTCGCGTCGCAGCATGTCGCATGTTGCAGTGCGACACCATAGACTGCCATTATAAAAATTGTCACGCGACATTGGTGCAACAAAATGTTGCGCGACAAATGTTGCAGTGTAGTTGTGCCCTATCTGTCGCGCGACAAATGTCGTCGTTTAGACCTAGCCTTAATGTTGAACTACAGTATCACGCACAATCAGATCAGCTGCGCAGTGAGACTGAACAGCCTTGTACAACCTCGCTGGAGGCTGTTTTTGCCCTATAACTGGGGCTAATATGTCAGCCCCAATTACAGGAGAAATCGGCACTTATATAGCGCTACTATATTCCGCAGCACTTTACAGACAATAGCATTGTGCTGTCCCCAAAGAAGCTCACAATCTAAGTTCCCTATCAGTATGTCTTTGGAGTGTGGGAGGAAACCCACACAAACACGGGGAGAACATACAAACTCCATGTTGTCCATGGTTGGATTCGAACCTAGGACCCCATCGCTGCAAGGCGCCAGTGCTAACCACGGAGCCCCAATTTTAAAAAAAGAAAATGTAATCCTTAATAACCCCTAAAGATCTAGTATGACTAGAGATGAGTGAAGCGACTTCCGATGCTACATCCGAAGTCGCTTCGCAAAAAAAATTGTTCTAATGCTGTACGGTATTAGAAGGTCTGGGCTCCAAGTAAGCCGAAGTAAGTTATTCACGAAGACTCATGAGACTTCATTGAATAACTTTGGTTACAGCAATGAGGTTGAGGTTGAGCTGCATTACCAGTTGCTGTTTCTGGAAAAAAAAAAGACCCTAGTTATGCAACCTAGTGCCCATTAGTAACTTACTGTCTGTATGACTATGGCAGCCTACATTTATTTTTTTTTCACATCTCGCTTTGGGACCACCCATTGGTTTTATAGTTTACACCAATTTACGCCAGGCAGTTGGAAGCCCTTCAAGTAAATGCTTTCTACAATCGATATCTCTATTTAATAAGCTCTTCAATTTTTCACGCATTGTTTCTAGTCCAATTGTTAGGCGCTCTCCCATTTGCTAGCGTTGTCTGCTTTTATGGATCCGCTTTTCTATCTTTGGTTGCCAACGTTTCCTCCTTAAAGGATTGCGTCTCTGACTAAATAGATCTGTAAATAAAGTGCGGAGCCCTCAGATGTCGGGATCACCATTTAGAATCACGCAGCTAATAGCATGTTTGATAAATTCCAGTCTCGTCATTAAGTGAAGGAGCCGTCGCCGCTCCCTGCGCCGCGTAACCGTTATTTGATTAGACGCAGCTTTGCCAGGTTTATTTTTGAGCGTCGGCTTTGCTGTAGCCATTGTATGATTAAATATTGAGAGTATTGCTTTTCCAATTGTTCTATTGCAGGGTTTAATGAGCGCAATTAGATGGAAAAATTGCCTTTTTAAGCGATGATAGTCTATTAGTGTCTATGTCTGTTCTGAAAAAGAAAAGGAGCAAATTATTGGAATGATAAATGAGTCAAAGTTACCACGGTGATGGAGAGGTGCGATTTCCTTCCACATAATCTTCAATTAGTGATCTTTCTAAGAGGATGTTTTTCAAAAGGGTAATAGAGAGGTAATGAGATCAGAAGGAGGTCAAACCCGGCCTTTTTCGTTTGGCAGCTTGATTAATTTATTTCTCCTCCTTGTACATTGCTCTGGGGGTCTTTTGTAACCCATGAGTTTGATTCCCCAGGAATGAACTTGGAGTGATTGCTTGCATCAGCCATGCGGTTGTCACAGCATGCGGAGTTTAACTGTACAGTTGCTGAAAGTCTCCGGTGTGTTTCCACCCATAGTTTGTAGACAGAAGAGGTACCCGTGAAAGATCTTATGTAAGTTCATGGTGTTATATGCCTAGATTTTTAGGCATGGGTTAGCTAGAGTTGGTAGAGATGAGTGAATTTCCCAAAATTCGCTTTCGGTCCAATTTGGTCAAATTGGCCATCAGACTCAAATTGGTCTGAATAAATTCTGCTCGGCTCGAAAGTGCTCCAATTGTTCTAAAGAACGTGTATGACACTGAGGTCTCCTTGGACGATATCCAACCACTTTCAAGCTTATAGACCGAGGTACCCGTGAAAGATCTTATGTAAGTTCATGGTGTTATATACCTAGTTTTTAGGCATGTGTTAGCTAGAGGCGGTAGAAATGAGTGAATTTCCTAACATTCGCTTCGGGTCCAATTTGGTCAAATTGGCCATGAAACTTAAATCGGTCTGAATAAATTTTGCTCGGCTCGAAAGTGCTCCAATTGCTCTAAAGAGTGGTACAGTATATGACACTCTCTGAGGTCTCCTTGGACGATATCCAACCACTTTCAAGCTTATAAACAAAGGTTCCCGTGAAAGATCTCATGTAAGTTCATAGCTAGAGGTGGTAGAGATAAATGAATTTCCTAAAATTCACTTTGGGTCCAATTTGGTCAAATTGGCCATCAGACTCAAATCGGTCCGAATAAATTTTTGCTCAGCTCAAAAGTGCCCCAAGAGTCGTGTATGACACTCTGAGGTCTCCTTGGACGATGTCCAACCACTTTCAAGCTCTTTAACCCCAAGACAGCCTCGGTAATGTCAAAGTGACAGTGATATACAGAATATGGGTGAATGGATGGAAGCTGGTGGTAACAAACAGCCTGTTTAATAACTTATTGTAATCAATTTTTTATTTTATTTTTAATTAACAAGCGGTCCAAAAATTATCCTTCTTTGGCAGAAGATGCCTCCTTCTTCCTATTCTGATCTGTAAAATAGTAGCCACCATTTTGTAGTAGGATGAGAGGAAGAAAAAAAGGGGATCTGAGAGCTTTTCTTGTTTACTAGATATAGTTTATTTGGATGATATGATAATAGATTTCAGAGCTGAACTAGCTCCTTTCTTAAATCACATCCGCGATTGGGATGCACAGCAAGCTCATCTATACCCTTTTTGCACAACACCCGGAGGTAAGCCTCACCGCTGCCCTCCTCCTCCTGATACCACACAGGTCCTTCCGATGTGTGCGTCTCTTCTTTCCTTTAGCCACCATTTTGTGTGATTCATGCTGGCCGAATCTGAAATAAAATGAAGATTAGTTTGAAACTGAAGTTTTTGGAAAATTTATAAGTAATCTGATTAGTTTACAGTTGATTCCCTCATTTATAAGAGGTAGCTGTAGCACAAAAAATTACTGCACAAGCATCTTACAATACTGCACAAGAGTCAGTACTATACAGTATATGTCTGATTTGAACTCTGTAGTTATCCTAGAACCTAAATCCTGAACAGCAAACCCTGTGGTTAGGCATGGTAATGCAGTTACAGCAATTTTTTATTTATTTGTTTAAGTTTTGTCTGCTTTGTCTAAACCTTCCCCTCCACACACATACTCTTCTTTTTTAATTTTGAAAAAGTCTCAACATAATATGCTGACTGGCATCCTGTGGTATAATCTGAAAGGGAACCAGTCAGTACATATTCAGTAACCCTACATCATAGAAGGTACGAGGCATTCCATGCCCATTAAAGTCTAATATGAGCCTGCTTTGTAACTACTCCCCACTGTGTCTGACTGATTTTGGTTCCAAATGGGGGACCCCCTTAACTATTCGGTTTGAATTCCCTAATAGGGTCTAAAATGGGTCTTCTAAACTAATCCCTTTAATGGGATATTTCAATCTTATAAATTGTTAACATGTCACTAGGATATGCCAACATATTTGATTGGTAGGAATATGACCTCTTGGACCTCCACCAATCCCAAGCATAAAGAAGTCATAGTGTTGAATCAGTGCTGCAGTGCCTTCACAATCTTCTTTTTCTGTGCCTCGGCACCTGAACACCCACCTGTGCTGGGGAACTACAGCACAGCTCCATTTAGGTGAATTGGGTTGGCCAGGAGCACTTCTGTACAGGGAAAGACTGTCGGTGGGATCCCAAATACGGGGCATTGCCCCCGATCATAAAGGGAAGCTATGATTTTGAGATGGGAAGACCCCATTAGCAATGTGAAGTGATGGAATCCAAGTCTAAAGTTCTAGGACCCAAATTCTTTCCTTCATATTGATTGTTGCACAGACTAAGGCTACTTTCACATCTGCATTTTTAAAATGGCAGGCTGTTCTGGCAGAGGAACAACTTGCTGGAGTTCACTGTATCCGGCATAGCCAGATACTGCCCTTCACTGCCGGACCCATTTGACTACAATGGGATCCGATGGGAATCTGGACAGTTTTTGTCATGAGTGCCAGGGTTCTGCCAGACAAAAAGCAGCCAGATTCCTGCCGGATCACCTTATAGTTATTGAGGTCAGGCCGTAACCGACAGTAACACAGATGTGAAACTAGCCTAATAGTTTTAGAGCTGTATCTTGTTTTTTAGTAGTTATTCGAAGTTTGATTGACCTGTTCATAGTTGGACTCTTTAAAGGGAACCTGTCACCATGGAACTGCAATGACAGGTGACAGCATGTTGTTGAGCAGATTGATATATATTGTATTTTCCAGCCTATAAGACGCACCTTTTCCCCTAAAGTGGGGGGAAAATGTCAGTGTGAATACTAATGAGCGCATCTATTAACAAAGTGCTCATTAGTACAGAAAGACCAGGGAGCAGTGAATGCAGCGCTCCCCGTGTGGGCTGTGTACTCACCACTTCCTGGTCTTCTGCCAGCACCGCACTCTGTGCTGTGACCTCACGCTGTGCGACCTCTGGTCACAGCACGGCAGGAAGTGCGCAGGATCTCAGAAGCGGCAGCTGCGTCCAGAGAAGGAGAGGTGAGTTGATTTTTTTGGGGGTCTGATCGAAGGTCTGATTTGGGGATCTTATTAACAATAAGGGGTCTGATTGGGGCTCTGAGCTGAGGTCTGATTAACATTGAGGCTCTAATCTGAGGTCTGATTAATATTGGGGGTCTGATCTGTGGTCTAATTTGGAGTCTTATTAACAATGTGGGGTCTGATTGGGTCTCTGAGCTGAGGTCTGATTAACATTGGGTTTCTGAGCTGAGGTCTGATTAATATTGGGGGTCTGATTAACATTGGGGGTCTGAGCTTAGGTCTCATGAAAAAAAATATTATTTTCCTCCTCTAAAACCTAGGTGCGTCTTATAGGGTGAAGAGTTTTAGGGTTAAGTCTTGTGCTTATTCTCAGGCATCTACTATTGCTGGATGGATGTATGGATCATTGTTCTAATTGCTCCATGTGGCAGTTGTATACCGGGTATATGCTTTTCTGGTATGTTTTTGTAGCTTAAACAATGGCACAAGTCATACTTGTACCATAATTTGTAAAGACTTGTGCCTCTGAAGTCTGGCACAATTTTCTCGAATGGTCTTTATTCTAAGACCAGTATACAGTGTGTAGCTCCAGTCTTGGTATCTGCCCCTATGTCTTCATATTATGGAGTCAAAAATAATTACTGAGATGCATGTCTTAATAAATAAAAGGGGGCTGCTTTGATTTGCAATAAACAGCGCCACCCTCTTCCTTAGGCTGTGTTTAGTATTGCAGCTCAGCCCCTTTTTATGCCTTCACACAAGTCAGATAAGATACTGTGCCTCCACAGACACCCTGTATTGGGAAATCTATGATAATCTTAGTGTTGCATGTGGCTTTTCTTTACCAGTGATAATGTGTTGGCCGTATTTGCTGTGTTTTTAAATATTTGCTAAATGTACAGACATACTGTAGGAATATGTTTTGTTTTGTGAAACAGCCAATATAGTTAGTAATGTAGATATTATATACAAATGATTCATTGTTTTAAAGGGGTTTTCCAGCTAATTTGGTAACAACCCTTTAAAGGAAATGTGTCCCCAATTTATTTTTCCTGCCACTTAAAACCATATAGTAACACATATCCTTTTCTAATCTCTTTTTATTTTATTTTATTTTACTTCCTGAACATGATTATGGGGGCGGCCATGTTGGTTGAGCTGTTCTTAAAGGGAACCTGTCCTCAATGTTATGCTGACCTCACTTAGGGCCACATAAAATCGTGACAAAAATGCTGATCTCAGCAGTGTGTCACTCATGAGCTGAAAGTAAGTGGTTGCCGAGAACCAGCATCATAACCATTGCAGCCCAGGCCTGGAAAAGAGTCAGATCTACCTGAGAAGAGTCCTGGTTATTCATAATCTCCTGTTCTCTCACCCACCTGCTGATGATTGGCAGTTCTCTCCTAGAGAGATAGGAAGAAAACTAGGTAGAAGACTGTCAGTCATCAGCAGGTGGGCGGGAATTCATGAATAACCAGGACTCTTCTCAGATGGCCGTGACTCTTTTCCAGGCCCAGTCTGCAATGATTGTGATGTTGGTTCTCGGCAACCACTTACTTTTAACTTTTAAATGACAGGCCACTGAAATCAACTCACCTGTCTCTACTTTATTCTGCCGTTAGTATGGGTAGCATAGCGTTGATGACAGGTTCCCTTTAACAGCGTTTAGAAAGTATTAAAGGGGGCATTTACCATGTAGAGAAAGTTAATACCAGGCACTTACTAATGTATTGTGATTGTCCATATTGCTGGCCTCACATTATATACTTCTCGTTTCCATGGTTACGACCACCCTGCAATCCAGCAGCGGTGGCCGTACTTGCATGCTATAGAAAAAAAGCATTGGCCTCTCTGGTGGCCGGGACCATAGGAGCACACATAGGCCGACGCTTTTTCCTATAGTGTGCAAGCACAGCCATTGATAATGGAATGTAGGGTGGTCGTAACCATGGAAACAAGAAGTGTATAATGTGATGGAAAAACGGATCAAGCCAGGAAAGGAAGCAATATGGACATTAACAATACATTACTAATTGTATTAACTTACTCTACATGATAAAGGCCATTTGCTGAAGTGAGACAGCCCCTTTAAGGAAATTGCTTTTTACTGTAGCCCCATGAGGCATAGACACAATGGTCAGGAGGGGACCTCGTTGAATTTTATGGGAGAGTTCTCTAGGCATGCTCTGTGACCTGTGCAGAGGTCATTGTACACGCAAAGAATAGATAAGCTCTGACAATCGCCTATTGTGAATAGAGGATATTGTCTTATCTATACACAGAGGTGATACCATTACAGGCAGGATTAGAATGAAAGATAAACAGATAACTGCAGTAAAGCGATCTGTACAGACCAAGAAGGTGGTGCCTATTATTAGACTTAGGCTGGGTTCAGACCTGAGCGTATTCGATATGCGCTTTTTACAGGCGTTTTTAATGCGTTTTTTTAATGCGTTTTTTGCCTGTTGAGTGTTTTACAGCACGTAGGAACGCGCTGTAAACCGCTCAGGTCTGAACCCAGCCTTAGTGGCCAATGTGAAAACTGCAGGATTTTATTGTTTAATATAGATATTGACGTGGAAAATTAAAAGTAACCACCAAAATTTATTTAAAAATATTTTAAACATGAAAATGTGATTTAAACTATGTCATTTTCTGATGACACATTTCCTTTAAGCACTATAACATTTAAAACAATGGAGCTGGATTTTAAAAAAAATACACAAAAATCACCACTTTCCTATTCAAAATGGTAAAGAAAAATCAATAAGGAACTATACATAAGGCCTCATGCACACGACTGTATGTATTTTGCGGTCCGCAAAAACAGATCCGCAAAAAAAAATACGGATGACTTTCGTGTGCATTCCGTATTTTGCGGAACGGAACAGCTGGCTCCTAACAGAACAGTCCTATCCTTGTCCGTAAGGCGGACAATATTAGGACATGTTCTATTTTTTGGAGGAACAGAAATACGGACATATGGAAACAGAATACACACGGAGTAGCTCCCGTTTTTTTTTTACGGACCCATTGAAATGAATGGTTCCGTATACGGTCCTCAAAAATGGAACGGACACGGAAAGAAATAACATTCGTGTGCATGAGGCCTAACTGTTATTCCCGCATCTGTAACGGCCATTACTGTAATATTAACGCATTACATATTTCAGAAGGTGAACGCCATAATAAAAGCTAAAAAAAACCTAAAGAAATGATTTTTCTTATTTATAAAAAAAACAAAAAAACTTTTGATTGTGAAAAAGTAGTAAATCATAAAAACATATACATTTGATATTACCATTATTGTATAGATCTGAAAAATAAAGGAAATGTGTTATTTAGGTCACTGGGTCCTTGGTGACATATTTAAAAAGTAAAAAACAAACAAAAAATAAAATAAAAGAATGGGTCCCACCCAAAAATAGTCAATAACATGTAGTCCCTACATTAGATGCACCCCAAAATGGCATTGACAAATACAATACTAAGCCTATATATAGCTATGTCGCAGCAGAAAAAGTAGAAAAAAGTTATTCCGATTGAAAAAGCATTAAAAAAGTTGCATCCTTAAGGGGCCATGACCTGTAGTTTTTTTTTTTTTCCTGAAAAGATTTAAAAATCCCACACTTAGGCCTCATGCACACTACCGTTCCGGTTTTTTTGCGGATCTGCAAAACACGGAAGTGGCCCGTGTGCCTTTCGCAATTTGCAGAACGGAACAGGCGGCCCATTGTAGAAATGCCTATTCTTGTCCGCAAAACGGACAAGAATAAGACATGTTATATATTTTTTTTTGGGGCCACGGAACGGAGTAATGGATACGGACAGCACACGGAGTGCTGTCTGCATCTTTTGCAGCCCCATTGAAGTGAATGGGTCCGCACCCAAGCCGCAAAGACTGCGGCTTGGATGCAGACCATAACAACGGTCGTGTCCATGAGGCTTTAGGCTACATGCACATGAACGTTGTTTTGTTTCCGTGTCCGTGGCGGATAGGATGCGGACCCATTCATTTCAATGGGTCCGCAAAAAATGCGGACAGCACACCGTGTGCTATCCGCAGCCGTATGTCCGTTCCGTAGCCCGCAAAAAAAATAAAAAATAACATGTCCTATTCTTGTCCGTTTTAGGCATTATTAAAATGGATCCGCAAAAAAAATTTAAAATGGATGGCAAACGGATGTCATCTGTTTTTTGTTTTTTTTGCGGACCGCAAAACACATACGGTCGTGTCCATGTAGTCTTACTGTGACTAGATCACATTATCATAGGAACAACACCGTAGATATGTGTAAGTTCATCAATCCTATGTTTCCTGAGAGTGGTTAAAAAAGTGCCATGCTAAAGAAAAAAATATATCTTGCAAGTATTCGATACCGTTGGAAGAAATTCCAGAAAAATGACTTGAAAGCGTCTTGTTTCGCCAATAAAATTATTTGTGCAATTATCGTCGTGGGTGCGGAGTTCTCTGGCAGATGTTTATGGTCATTGTATTCCATTTGCAGCCATGTGTACCCAGAGAGTATTTATTTTAGGATTACTTTTGTCGGGGAGGCTCTGCGCTCCTTTGCATTGCCGTTTGCATCTGTCTCATGGTTCGGAAGTCTGCCTCTACAAGCTGTTAAGTTTCAAAGTAATTTTCACTGAACAATTACTATGTACACTGTGAAGCCATTCAGAAGGAAATGATTTTTGTTGGCTTGTGATACAAATGCAAAATAGCTTGCAATCTTTAAGTGATTTTGTTGATCACGATGATGCACCTTCAGTAAGCGGTAACTGTGTAGCGGATGCAGCACACTCCTCTTCATTCAGAAATGTTATATACATGATTTGGAATAAATATCTTGAAAGACTGTAAGTCAATGAAAAATAATACCCCTAAAGTAATAGCGGGTGGCTGGGACAGCGGCGGACTGGGAGCTTAAAGTTGCCCTGGAAAAAAAATACTAAAAGTGGCCCCATTTTGTAGTCGGTACCAAACTGATGGAAGACAGGGCCAGCAATACCATATTGTGGCACATTATACCACCCCAACAGAGCCAAATACTACAGTCCTTCACAAAATTCTGCCAGCAGCACAAAATACATTCCCAAAAACTTCCACTGTGAGGAGAGCCCAGGCAGCCCTCTGGGCATCTGCCCACCAGGAAATTTCCCTGTAAGGTCTATGGCCAATCCGCCCCTAGGCTGGGAACACTACTGTCTTCTTTGTAAGGATCAGCGGAGGTCCTGGCAGTCTATCCCCCACCAATCAGAAAATAATGGCCCGATGATATGCCATCACTTTCTATAGTCTAAAAAATAAAACCTGTAACTCCTTAACGCAAGCCTGAGTTTTCCAAAACAATGTTTGCATAATGGCTGTGCTTCTTTGTGCAATGATAACTGTGAAGGAACACTCATGTTTGGGCTTGCCTAATGTTTTTTCCCAGCCATATTATTCCATGTTTCAGCTGCACAGCTAGGTACATTTCACTCAGCAGCAGGGGGCATCTCCCTTCTGTCACAACTGTACTGCTGTGACATCCTTTCCTTTACTTCCCACTATGTTTGTTCTCAGCTCCGGAGCTCACACTTAAAAGAAAGGCAAGATGATCCTGTGATCTTCAGAAACTGTACAAGCAGTTATTTTATCAGGCTCACAATCTCAGCTAGCTCTGACACGCCCTCACTTCCTGTGAGACATCTTTTGTGTCTCGGTTACTACTGACTGATCTTGCCTGACAACAAACAGTGGACTGCAACTTTGGTGAAGGTGTGACCCCTAGTGACCATGACTTTACTGCTTTTTCAGGTGGATGTAGGCAGATATTTTAAATAAAGTGTTATAGATATTTGCTAGTTACATCATTCTCTATTAAATGCAAGGAAGTTGTTTGAAAGTATTGTGACTCTTTAACGTTAAATATGGCACTAGCTCTAGGCTGGAGTGTATGTCATAGCCTGAGGTGCATGGTCAGAGATAATGCCGATCATGGACACTTAATCTCTTAGGTGCCACGGTTAAAAACAACCACAGAATATGAGAGGAAGCTCCTTCTCACCTCCATTCTCCCTCCTTCCAAATCGAAATCTCATTGTTCCAATCTGTTGTCAGGGCAGCATGGGCCTTGTGAAGGCTACTGGGCCTGCCGTTGTAATCTACCTATTATACCCTGCATGTGGCAGAGCTTAATAGATAACTTATTAATACAATCACCACAAACTGCAATTCTAAAGTAGTCTATGGTATATAGTGTATGGTATCAGTGATTCAATGATCACATGTTTTTGTCCTCTAGGGGGAATAAAAATATATATTTTTAAAAAATATATAAAACAGAAGTATTAAATTGAAATCACCCCATTTTACATGTAAAAATAAAGTATCTAAAAAAAATATAGTATCACTGAGTCTGAAAATGTCCAAACTATTGAAATGTAAGTATTGAACTGGTAAAGGCTGTAAAGAGGAGAAAAAATCCCAGATGTTGTTTTTTTTTTTTTTTACATTTATTTAAGTCTGGCTGCCTGAAAAAAGGAGTAAAAAGTGATTCAACAGTCGTATATACTGTAAAATGGTGGAATTGCCTTTTTTCTTTTTAATATTACCCCAATAATCTTTTTGCCTGTTTTTATTCAATGCACGATAAATTTAATGGTACCTCTAAAAATGTGTCCTGCAAAAAAAAAAAAAAAAGAAAGGAGCCCTTGTACAGCTAGGTGAATGGAAAAGTAAAAGTTATGGCTCTTTTAAGACTTTATTTGGGTTTTTGTGGACTGTTATTTGACTTTACTTTGTTCGCTACCTGTCCTAACCCTTGTGTTCTTTTATTGATTTAACTGGATATTGTACCATCTGCATGCTGCTAGTGGTTGCTACTAGAGGCAATGTAGATGATGCCACCTACAAATTTTCTGTGCAAGGTCCACCTATGAGGAGCAATTTAGGCTCAGTTCAGACCTGAGCGTTTTACAGCGCGTTCCTACGCGCTGTAAAACGCTCAACAAGGAGAAACCAATGCTTCCCTATGGGAAAGGTTCTCACCTGGGCGTTTTACAGCGCGTACGATCGCGCTGTAAAACGCCCGACGCTCAAACAAGTACAGGAGCGTTTTTTTGGGCGCTTGTCGCGCGTTCCCGTACATAGACTTTCGGGAACGCGCGACACTGTGTGTACGCTTGTCTCTGTATGCGCGATTGTAAACGCCCGTACAATCGCGCATACAGAGCGCTCCTTTCAGAACGCTCAGGTCTGAACTGAGCCTTAAGGTGAAAATCGCACCCAGGCAGTGACTGTCATTTAGCAGCAGAGTTCATTTTGGTTTAGGAAGGAGCAAGTTTTTGTTTTAGACACAAAGTCTGCCTTCTGATCAAAAAGTGTCACATGAAACAAATGTGTTCATTTTGTGATATACAGTCTTAACTTTGTGGCCTCCTGTATCCTGTAGTGACTTTGCCACGTTATATGAAGATAGTTAAGGTTTCTGTGAAAGTATCCTTCACCCCAGCGGTAACTGGTCTGAACAACGAAAAATCTACACCGGTCTCCAACTCTCTAGAATAGACCTGTCTTCTACCAGTAACAGTCCACAAGTGGTCACCTGTCCACCAAAACGGCATGTATCTGTTTACTCACTAATATCAAGTGCTGCAAAGGATTGTGGGGGATAGAGTTGAACGCAGGGATGAAGTTTTTATGAATAATGGTGATAAAAGAAATGGGTCTAGGCTTAAAACTGTAGATGTTAGCATTTACGGTAATTTGTCTGAGAGAGTGCGTTCCAGAGAACTGGTGCAGCACAAGAAAAGACTTGGATACAGGAATGGGAGATTTGGATTATGGAGAAGGTTAATCTTAGATAGTCCTCAGGGCATACAGCATGATTCAGGTGGTATGTCCAATACGGTCAGGGCAGGCAGCTCATGGTCCATGCAAATATCAGGCAGTGGAGGGTGAGAATTCAGTAAACAGACAGAGGTCTGTACATGGACAGACAACTAGATACAGCACACTTTTGCAGGAACTAGCGGACTAAGAGCCTTAATGCTCAGGTACCATCCCACAGGGGAAGGTCCGTTAAGCACCCCAGGGTTTCTAGCCATTGGCAGGTAAAGATATGGGCGCCCCTTGCGGACCCCTGCAGTACTGAGTGCATGGATTTCCATAAACCCCATTCAGATGCATAGGTCGGTTGCAGAAACTTCTGCAACAAGTCTGCTGAAGGTTGAATTCAGTTGTGGTTAATTTTTGAAGAAATTTCTACAACTGCAAGTTGATGTGATTTTTCTTTTTTTTTTTCTTTTTTACATTTGCTTTTTGCAAGTCTTATTCAAATGAGCGGGACAGTCGCAGTAATTTCTGCAACTGCTGCATATGAATTTACCCCAGTGTCTGCACTGACCCATTCATCTGATTGTAGAAATCAATGAAATGCTACAGAAACGCCTTTTTTTCAGCCTCAGAAATTCCTGCGCCACATTTACCACATGGGAATGTACCCCAGCAGAGCCTGTATTAGTCATTAGCGGAAACCAACGAACAAAAAAAAGTGGAATCAAATTTTTAGCACAACATAAGAAATGAGAAATTATTTTTACCAGCATTTTAAAATAAATTTGAATTATTGTTTTCTGCATGAACATATCTTCACACGTTCCATGTACGTTGCCTTCCCACCCTTTCCTAGACACTCGTTCAGGAAGCCATTTACATAAATCTATGCATTCATCACAATCTTTTAAAGAAAGAAGCCTGAAATGAGATTTTGTACATCCGCGGCGTGTGTGTTTCTATTACGCGCAGTGGTTAGGAGGTAAGCGGCTACTGTATTTTATATAGTAAGCAGCTCCCCGTATTGTGGATAATGTAACTGCTAGTTACATTCACGTGTTTAATTTCGACAGCCCAAAGTCCCTTTCCAAGATTGGCGTTAAATTGAGGAAACCAGTCAAGTAGTAAATAAGATAATTTGTTTCTACCCAAAAAGATTAAAATATAGATTTTGTTTTGGCGCCCGATGGATTGAATAGAAATTTTCTTGTGTTTAATCCAAGGCACACTTTACAGAATTCTAACCAATTACGTCAATATCACTTTCTCCTATGCCGGGCGCGCAGCACACAATTTCAAGCGTATGTTTTTCCTATTTATGCAATGCATTTTTGGAGGTAATATAATACTTTACTAAGTGAAGCTGCAGGATTATGGTGTAATGCTAAATCTAGTTAACCCCAAATTTTTTATGTTTCCGTTTCACGACGTAAATGCTTTTCATGTAAAAATATGGTGGCATTTTTTTCTGCAGATGTGTAGTATACTGTTTGTGTATAATCATTTATTTATACAAATCTATTACAATTTTTTAGGAATTTATTGAATTTAATTTTCAGTCATTTAACAGAATGCTGCATGATTTTATGGTAAATGTAAATGTTTTCATTTTTTAAATTTTTTTGTGTATTTTATTTTAGGATGATAACCTTTTTTTCAAATGAAAAAGATGAAAAAAATGCAAAGAATAAATACATTTACCATTGGCATACTATAAATACATGACTCTTCCATACAGTGAAATTTCATTTTTTTTATATATATATTCATTTATTTATACTAATTTATTATAATTTTTTAGCAATTTATTGAATTTCCTTTTCAGTCAGTTCACAAAATGCTGCATGATTTTATGGTCAGAATGCTTTAATTTTTTTATTATTATTTTTTTGTGTACTATGTTTTAGGATTTGTTTTTTTTTTCAAATGAAAAAGCTGAAAAAAAATAAAATGCAGTGAATAAATACATTTACAATTGGTATACTATAAATACCCAGCACTTCCATATAGTGAAATTTCATTTTAATGTCTGTTTCTTTGTAAATCATTGAAAATAAATTAAAAATTAAATTGTAACTTTTTTTTTTTTTTTAAATTTAATGCAGAAAATGTTCTTTCCTTTTGGATATGAAAGTTTTCTCTTTTTATCTTTCCCAATTTTATTTTAAAGTTGATTTCTTTGGTGCTCACCCTTGTAATATTATTTATTTGTAAGAGGCGGAGTGAAGCCGCCTAGTAAGAGTGCGTTCTCGGAGAGGTAAATATTTCATGCGCTTTGCATAATGGCCATCCTTGTTTCTGCTCAGCAAGGTAAATGGAAGGCAAATGTGTGTGTATTTCAGACAATAAAAAAAAAAAGCATTGCTGTATCCGGCAACCATATCAAGATGCAGATTTGATTTCCACTCTTCTCCCACCATAAAAAAAGAAAAGTTTCTAAAGTGGTTAGCCCTATCTGGCAATGTAAATGCACTCGCCTAATGTAATGCCGGAGAAAAATTAAGACAAATGATACTGCATTGCTGCCACAAACTGCGCCTAGTACAAAATTCAGTTTAGTTATTACACCAGGAATGCCGGTACTAAGCCTCCTCTGTGTATGCACAATTTATGTTGAATACGACATGAATCATTTTAATAGACCCAGGAAAAAAAAAATCCCCAAAGTCAATTTTCAAATTATAAACCTTTTGGGGGGAAAAAACGAGAAGGAGAAAAGAAAAAAAAAAACATAAATGTCAGTCTTCATATTAAACTGTCATACACGCTATTAACTGCTTTCCTGCCACCGCCAAATTGGCCAACAAACAAGTAAAAAATGTCACAAATGCAGTATTCCCTAGTGAGTTTTTTTTTTTAAGTTTATGTAGTTATTTGTTTTAATTCTTTCCTGGATTATTTCAAAGATGCCCAGAAAACCTAGTTCTAATCTGTCACTGTTTCAACCTTCTCTTGAATGATGGCGGTTTTATAAGCTAAGAAAATAAGATATTAAAGAAATATTTTCCAGCTCTGGTTCCAGTTGTTTAATCAATCTCTTTTTATAATTTTTTTTTAAAGTGACACTTCCCACTTCCGTCTGAAAGGGGTATTTTTTTAAGCTGAATATTCTTAGAAGACATTTATTATTATTTTTGGAATTTTTTGGCATTTTTCTTTTTCATTTTGGCAGTACTATGCCATTGAAAATAAAATACAAAATATTTTCCTTCTGTAGCAGTCAGCACAGAGAGATAAAACCCCTATGTAGATATTGTCCGTTTACTGCTGTTGCGAGGTGGAGATGTTATCTGTTAGTGTAATAGTAGATTGTAGTATTAGGATAACAGTATGACAGCTCTGATGTTCTTGATAGACTTTTATAGGCCACTCTTTTCAGAGTGAATGGTCTGAATCAAGCAAGACCATCTGCCATGCTATAAGGCCCAACAAACAGCAAGTAGAATACATGGTGTGACCCCAAAAGTTAGATCCAGAAAACCACACACATTCACATTCATGCTAATATGTGATAAAAATTTGATGGTAGTGTCCCTTTAAATGTAGTTTTCCTCCAAAGTTTAACCCCTTTCTGATATCCGCCGTACAAGAAGGTTCCAGGTGCCTAGTGTTTTACACAGCAGTGTCAGTGATTGGAGAGAACTCTGATCGCGGACTTTTAGCCCCACAAATGCTGTGGTCAGATACAACCACACCATCTAAGAGGCCCCTCCACTGAAAGGCCTGCCATAGTAATTTTCTTGTTGAGCCATACAGCTATGGAAACGACCAAAAGAAAAAATGATGGTATTGCTAATGTTAGGTTAGAACAGTGACAGTCCTTACTGTCCTCTTTACTCTGCATACAGTGGCTCCATTTCCAGCACTTCAGGATCATGTGACCCTCAGTCTGACCTGTGGACCAATACAGTACCTGCTGTGTCAGCCAGAATTAAGATTCTCTGTGCAGGTCTATGAGACTCACATCAAGTCTTACATAGACATGCGTAGAGAATAGAGATGAACAAAGTATTCAGAAATTCGATTCGGTTGCTTCACTGAATTTTACCCAAAATTTAGCTTCATGACAAATTACTTTCTTTGTAAGGAGTGGGTACAATGACAGGGAGCGCCGATTGCCCCTCTCCCTGAATTTGTACCCCTCAGATGCTGCAATCATAGCTGATCACGGCAACTGACCTAACACAGTGTAAAATAAAAAATAAATGAAATCATTCTTACCTCATCCATTTGCTCAGTATGATGACATCATCATGTTGGCCATCGTGGTGACGTCATACGTCACCGCACACGGGATTTCGTGTGAGATCTTCAATCAAGATGGTGGCAGGCGGCCCGTCACAAGCAAAAGGATGAGGTAAGTATGATTTTTATTTTTTTATTTTTTACACTATTTCAGCTAAAATCGATTCACTACCACGAAGCACGAGGAAATTCGGCTTTGTGTCAAATTGGATTTATCCTGAAATTCGGCTTAAAGTTAGTGGTCAGACTACAGGCCCCTAATAGAACAGTCCTTTCCTTGACCGTATTGTGGACAATAATGGGCCATGTTCTAGTTTTTGGTTTTTTATTTGGAACACACATTTACGTTTTTTTTTTTCCGACCCCAATGAACTGAATTGCTCTGCATATGGGCTGCAAAAAAAAACAAAAAAACGGAAAGGACATGGGAAAAAAAAAGGTTTGTGTGCTTGAGTCCTAAGTCATCAATATAAGATGAGGCCCAATCACTGGATCTAGCACTTTGAATGGAGCCAGAAGCACAGCTTCATTCAAAGAGTAGTGGCCATGCCCAGGTTACTATATATCAGCCCCCATTAATGTGAGCTGATTGAACTGACCGGTGGGAGTGAGGAGTGTTGGACCCCGGAGGATAGGTCAATCAGTATCACTAACCCAGAAAATACCTTTAAATCTCCTTCCTTGTAATCACGATGAAATGACTCTGCTCATCTGCCCTAAACTACACAGCAAAGCCTGAGCTGTAGGAAATGTCACCTGGTGTTTGTGCTCTCTTAGCAAGTGTGAGATCTGAAATATTACAGGCTTATAGCTTTAGGTTGATAGCCACATAAAAATAATGAGTAAAATGATATTTTAAAGGTTTCTGTCACCGGATTTTACCCTATTAAGCTAGCTGACATTAGCGATGTGCTTATGTCAGCTAAACCTAACTAGCGTATTCCTACTTTTATCTGTGCCCCCGTTACGTCAGAAATCTAACTTTTATAATATGCTAATTAGCCTCTAGGAGCAGGGGGGGGGGCGTTGTTCCTGCTCCTAGAGGCTCCGTTCTCCCACCTTTGTCGCCTCCCTCCAAGTCCTGATTGACAGAGCCAAGCAGCGCTCGCATCCGTCTGCCATCTCTGTGCTTTGGTGAAATCTTGCGCTGTTCAGTATTTGGCGCAGGCGCGGCGAGGAAGCTGGCAGCCTGCGAGCGTCTTTCCCTCATTGCGCCTGCGCTGAATGCTGAACGGCGCGAGATTTCACCAGAGCACAGGGCTGGCAGACGGATGCGAGCGCTGCCTGGCCCGGTCAATCAGGACTTGGAGGGAGGCGACAAAGGTCGGAGAACGGAGTCTCTAGGAGCAGGAACAACCCCCCCCCCCCCTGCTCCTAGAGGCTAATTAGCATATTATAACAGATTTCTGGCGTAACGGGGGCATAGATAAAAGTAGGAATAGGTTAGTTAGGTTTAGCTGACATTAGTACATCGCTAATGTCAGCTAGCTTAATAGGGTAAAATCTGGTGACGGAAACCCTTTAAATAACAATAACAACTGATTTCAAACATTTATGTTTCCTTTAATGTACAAAAGCTCTAAAGAAGCACCAAACCTAAACAGTTAGACAAAGGCGCAGACTGATCATCAACCAGTAAATGAATCTGAGTCGTTACATGTTTGTTCATTATTTTTCTACTAGAAATAATCTACATTTTTATTAGTATGTGAGCAATTTGTCTTGCGTCTCTGGCTGTACAGTTTCTACTGCTCTGTCATTATTCTTACGCGCTACGAGCAGGTAGATCATGCAGAGGGCAGTAGGAGAAGGCGCGCAATTAGCAAGTTACACAGTTGCGAGCAGAGTACTCAGCCAGGTGGAGAGGAAATAGTGCGCTACTTGTGAGCGGATGTCATTACATTGACAGGTTGATGAATGAACACACCTGCTTTTGGTCGCTCACTCACTTGAGCTGGGCCCCATTGCTTTGGTCAATAAAAGGAATTGCGATTTGCAAAGAAGCCAAGAAAGAAAAAATATATTTTTTTTTTAAAGAAAATATCAGATCTTAAAGTTAGTCTGTGTACGCTTTCGTGAGATACTTATTTTTTTTTCTCTCTAAATGCATCTCTCATTAGAACTGAAGGAACTTGGCAAGAAATGTTAATTAAACATTTCTTACCATTTTGTTTCTACAACTATGCATCTCTGTAGTAATATAGTATGTCAAGGGGAAAAAACATAGGTGCGTCTAGTTCAGCCCGTTATCTTACTAAGGCTACCTTCACATCTGCATTTTCCTTTCCGGTATTGAGATTCCTATTTGGTTCAAAGACTCCTATAGTACGGTATATATCACCTTACTACTACTGAGAGTCTGCCTGTAATAGAATAAATGCTCTGGTTTGTCAATGGTTTGAGACCACGAATTGCTACAGCCCTGTGAAATGCCTGTGTGGTGCGACTGCGGTATTACACTGCCACCCATTATTGTCACAAAGTTTAGAGTTGAACTTGAACATTATTAGCAACTAAGCTCCCCCAACATGTTTTGCTGTATCACAGCTTCATCAGGGGCACTACAGCTTTCGTAGAGAGACCCAGGCCATTACAGGGAATGAATAGTTTACCCGATCTCCATGCGGGGAAGCCGTTTGGGCCCTGGAAGCGCAAAGCTTCGGGGGCGGGGGGGAGGAATTCACTTCAGATGTCGTGGTCACAATTGACAATGGCATCTGTGAGGTTAAATGTCTGCAATCGGCGTTATTTTAGCACCGATCACAGACCTTGGCCCCGAGTGTCTGCTATTTAAAACAGCACAAACCCGGTGGCTATGGTGAGCGGGCGCCCATTTTTAAACCCCGGACTTCTACTGTACATGTACATCAGCGATCCTGAAGGGGTTAAACAAACAAACAAAAAAGTGATTCAACTGTTTGGAATCTATTGATATCCCAGGGCAGCATTTCCCCGCGTGTAGAGATGGAATCAGAAGCTACCTATTTCAATCAGTTCAAGTCAACAGTCAAATACAGTCCAGTCCATAGAAATTGTAATTTTTTTTTACAATAAACTGACATTGCATGATGGGCGGAGGTCTTGGAGTTATTTACTTAAGCCCGTCATGGACCTATTGATTTGCGGGTGATGAGATTTTCCTCTGAGAGTTCTCGGAGGGGTGATTTTAATATGGAATATCTTTTTGTTAGCAATCACTTTACTATTAGTCTCGAGATAAAGTGGCAGGGATCTGATAGGACCATGACGTGTTTATCAGCGTGTACTACATAGATATTCGCCAGAGCCGTCACCATTCGATGATGTATTGCTCCTATAACCTGCCGCAGGACCACACGAGAATTCACGGTTATGATGTATGTTATTCGGTCAGTGATAAAAGTGTTAGGACTAGAAAATTAATTCAAAAGTTATTAATAATTAAATTTGTGTGCAAGTGTTGAGCCTGCAATTAGATGGGGACTTGGATCTTGACATCATGCATGTTTCATGGCTCTTTACGTGTTGGTTTGATTGGTTGGCAAGTGTGCTTCCAGAGAAAAAAAATCCCAGAAACCTAAAGAGGTTTGCCCATCCAACTGGTACATTGATGGCATATCACTGGGATACATTGTGAATGTCAGATAAGTGCAGGTCCCACCTCTGGGACCCAATCCTGTCTAGAGAAAGGGGCCCTGAAGTTAAGGAGAGCATGCCGTGCTTGCAAGGCCACCCTCTGTTCACTGCTATGGGAGTTCTGAAAATAGCCAGGCTCTGGCTGTTCTTCGGAAGTCCCATAGCCGTAAATGGAGGGCGCACTGTGCAAGCACAGCCATCTCTCCCTTAACTGCTATGGGACTTCCAGAAAGAGTCGAGCCAGCACCCAGCTGTCTTCAGAACTCCCGTAGCGGTAAACACAGGGCAGCCATGCATCGGTTGCTCTCATTACACTTTGAGGGTCCCTTGCTGGAGATAGGTGCAGGACCCACTCCTATCTGACATTGATGGCATAACCTACCAATATGCAATCAATTTCCCATTGAGTGTGTGTGGGGGGTGAGGGACACAAAGGTTCAAATATATATATATATATATATATATTTTTTTTAGCCCAGTAGAACTTGACTTAATTTCCTGCCTTGATTGTAATTAAAAAATACAAAAATAAAAACAAGAAGAAAAAAATAACCTTGTGGGCTATAAATAATGGTGAAGCCTCAAGTCTCTTCACAGTAAGAAGGGGAAATATTTTCTCCCAGTGAGATCTTAAGGAGGGTAAGGACTACAACCTTGATGACCGGTCAACAGAGGAATTTAGTCCATGAACTCCAATATGGCTGACCAGAGCCTGAGCTAGTCTTTCCTTCACTTGGTGCATAGCAGAGTGGCCTGTTGGTGCCCTGCTTGGCACCCAATACCCAGGGGACATACCCCACAGTTTCTAACAGTAGATATGGCTGGTGACATTTGAAGAACGGAACTGAGCATATCTGACCTCTTCAGTAGGTGGACGTGCAGATTACTATACAGATGAAATACAAGGGGGCTCCATTATAATGAAGCATTTTTGTAACTGAAAGTAAATTACAAACATAGCTTGTTTTTCCATGTTAAAATATTACCTCATTTTTCGGACTATAAGACTGAATTTTTCCCCCTGAAAGCTGTGGGAGGGGGAAGTCAGTGCGTCTTACAGTGTGTATGCTAATGACCATTCCATGAGTGAAGTGCTGCACTGGCTGTATTCACCGCTCCATGGTCTTCTTCCGGGCGTCACACTGCATGCCTCCTGACTGCGTACAACATCAGAACATAGCGCACATCGGCACGCACTATGACTTGATGCTGTGCGACACAGTGCAGCGCTAGGCCGACTGAAGACCAGGGAGTGGTGAATGTCAGCAGACTGGAGCAATAGTGGTCATTTATGATTATTATTTTTTTATGGAGCTTAGGGGTCTAGTGGTCTAACCTCAGCTCTGAGGAGGAATGGGGGTCTGATGAAAAATATATTTTTTTCGTTATTTTCCTCCTCTATTTTCCAGGTGCGTCTTATGGTCTGTCAAAGGGCTCATGCACACGACCGTATGGCTTTTTCAGTGTTTTGCGGTCCATTTTTTACGGATCCGTTGTTCCGTTTTTTTGTTTCCGTTGTGGTTCCGTTTCCTTTCCGTTTTTCCGTATGCCATATACAGTATACAGTAATTACATAGAAAAAATTGGGCTGGGCATAACATTTTCAATAGAGTGTTCAGCAAAAACGGAACGGATACGGAAGACATACGGATGCATTTCCGGATGTGTTCCGTTTTTTTTTGCGGACCCGTTGACTTGAATGGAGCCAAGCACCATGATTTGCGGACAAGAATAGGACATGTTCTATCTTTTCACAGTACGGAAATACTGAAACGGAATGCACACGGAGACACTTCAGTATTTTTTGCTGAACCATTGAAATGAATGGTTCAGTATATGTACCGCATACTGAACTCAAAATACTGTCGTGTGCATGAGCCCAAATACTGTATATTAAAATAACAACATTGGCACAGTGCCTTCAGGGAAAATATTCCAGCCTGACAATATTTAGGATTTTATGCCTTAAAGTGGCCGCTTTCTACCGAAATTTTACTAATACTGTACACTACTATCCAGATCTCCTGCCTGGATGTCCTTTATCTGAGCCTGCCCCAACAGCTTTCAGTGTATGCATAGTATTATCCTGAAGATCCATTGTGGTGCTGCTACACACTAGTTTACAGCACTAGGGAAATAAAAGGTGTTGTCCCATGAAAAATATTCCACAGTTTTCAAACCAGCACCTGGATCTGAATACTTTTGTAATTGCATGTAATTAAAATTTTTAGCATAGCCACTGAGGTATTCAATGCAATTTTTTTCCTTTTTTTTTCTTATTTGTCCTTCTCACTTTGATGGCCGCACATGCTCAGTTTCATCCTTCAACTGCCTCCTGAGCTGTGATAGGGAGAGCTGAGACACGCCTCCTGAGCTGTGATAGGGAGAGCTGAGACACGCCCCCTGAGCTGTGATAGGGAGAGTTGAGACACGCCCCCTGAGCTGCAGCTGAAAAGACACACCCCTTGAGCTGTCAGCTTGATATAAATGAGGAGATCTCTGGATCCATGTGAGGTACAGGGCTGGTTCTAGCTTTGTTAGAAAGATGTTGTCATGTCCTATAGGATGTCTGATTCTCATTTTTTACATTAGTCATGGGATAACCCTTTTAGAGTCCTTTTTCCATCCTGGCACAGGTTTTATTAATTTTTTATGAAGAAAGTCCGATATTCCGATGCTTATCAGTTATCATTGATTATCATTATTATTATAATAATTTTTTTTACTCTATACTATGTATCTTTTCGTTCTGTAAAATGGCTGCCAGCGTAAATTACATATATTTTATGTCCAGCAACCACCGAGTGTAAAGGTGCCGTCGCACCGGCACGCTCGCTTATTAAACGCGGAAACCAATTCCCTGACACGTATTCCTATAGGAAATCCTGCCGCTTGTTGCAAGATATATGGCCGGTCATGAAGAAGTATTAAAAACATATTAAAATGAGCCTAATGCTACTTTGTTACAAGCCACATTACCTGACGCCATGGTTCTGCAAGTTCAGCAATTACAGGGAAGTTAAATGGAAGCAGCTTCAGTGGCTTTAACTTTACCCGTGCCCTTGACGAGGTGCGGAATTGTCAGTATTCTCGTAAAATTTCTTCTGCGATGTTCTCTTTATTTCCTTAAGTGAACATCTGTCTAATTGTTCACCTCCATTGCTTTAGTGCTTTTCTCATGCTTTCTTTGTTTCCAGACAATAAACTTTATTTTCTTCATAAGAATTCAATCTAGGCGAGGGGATTAGGCAGCTTGTTTGCACCTTTCAGTTTCTGGAGAACGTCCAGGAGAAATTTCTTCCCCCCTCTCCCTCTCTCTTTAGGTTTGTCGGTGACACAACATGGTGTCGACATCTCCTCGTGCAGCTGCCTTCTGCTGCATCACATCTGTTTTGTCATGTTAGCAGCCCCCATTTCTTTTTTTTTTTTTTGTCCATGCGCGTTTCGGCATGGCGTTTTCCTGATGTTCGCTCCCATTGACACGACTGACGTAGCCGTTCTGACCTGCGCAATTGGCCTCTGCGGCATCGTTTCGCTTGGGCAAAATGTGGCGGCCCAGCTTGGTTTGGTCACACCGAGGAAATTGCATTTGGAAAGTCTTGCTGGGTTTTTAGCCATTTCCTTCTCCATCTCTTTCTGCGCTCCGCTTTGATACTATTCCCAATGGTTTTATTCGCAGTTGCCGAACGTAACGATTTAACCTTGCGAAGAAAAAGAACATCTTAATTATCCTTTCACCCCTTCCGTGCTAAGTGAGAGTCCTACCCCCGGGAAGTGAAGGGCTGGAAATCATTAACTGGAACTGTTATTGAGGCAAAGTGATTACTTCCATGCAGATGTAGCAGAGCTGGGTGCGTCCTTTTAGAACACATTAGTATGCTTCTCCAGTGGAGGAGATTTATCAATGGTCAATAGTCTCGCCAGTAAATTGAGCCAAATTTATCACATGGCACACGTGGTATTGAATATTTGGTGCAGTCTGTAGGTATGGTTCCTCTTTATTATGCCACCTAACAGCTAGCGTACACGTAACAAATTTGGCAAATTCCAAGATTCCTTTAGCCACACTCTTTACATCCTACGCGTTTCAAGACTGTAGACATGAAGCAGGGTTTAGAAGCTGCGGCTGCCACTTGTGGCCAAAACCCAGCGCACCCCAGGTAGTCAGTCGCCACCTGGTTTTGAAGGTAATAGCCTCAGCTTTACCCCAAAAATCTAGTGGTCATTGGCCGCCGAGGTTGGACGGGACTCCTGTACATATTCGCTTGTGTGAAACTGGTCTAAAGTGCGTCAAAAACTCTTAATAAATTTGCTACACAATGTATTTTTTTTAATACCCCTTGTGCCTAGACGTCTTGCTCATTTTCCTTAGTAAATCTCCCCCATTGTGTTAAATATGGCTTTTCTTTAGAGCCTAACTGCTAAATTAACCAGTTCTGAGGAGCAGGTGCAGAGGTTGGGAGTGGTAGTTGCACTGATGAGGTCTTTTATCATGGTGTACTCCCTTAGCCCGTTGCTCCCTGGGGATCGGTGCAGTGAAAAGGTGGTTTGAAGAATCGGGTTAGAAGTTAAAGTATAAAAGTCTCTCTTTACTATCTTTGCAGAATATAACTAGTAGTACATCCAGCATCAGTTAATGCAGTCTCTATCCCCAGATGATGAGGTATGGTGCCCGGAGAAGTGACAATGAAAGCATCTCAGATATGCTATCTTGCTGATAACTCTCTCTTGCACTTATGGAAACAGATGTCCACTGTGAAATGCAGGCTTGGAGATGGTCTGGCCTGGATGTTATCTAGGTGATGGGTGTCTGAATCATAGTCCCACACCTGCATCAGGGTCTGAAAACCTGTGGCTATCTGATCGCTCTGCTGTTAAGGCTATAGCTTTTGAGAAAACTGGTACTCTTGCAGTCTATCTAGGGTAGTGGTCTCATAGGAGAATTCGATAACTTTATGGTCCCAATGACTCTTGGAGTAGGAGCTCTAGACTGTGCTTCCTCACCCTACACTGTCTAAACTAGAACCCCCCCCCCCCCTCCTTGCAGGAAACAGGACCAGCCACTTCTACCAAGAAGGGAGGAACAGGGTGGTTAGCCCTGTCCTTGCCAACCATACCTTTTCATGACAGTATACTATCGGCTGTAAAATAGCTACTGGGAAAATATTTAAACAGCTTTTTTGATGGTCATATTGTATCCGTCATGCAGATGAACTGGGGTTGGGTTGGTCACATGTTGCAAAACCTCAAAGACTCTGGAACCAATATAGGACTTCATTTTGTAATGTTTCTATTATAAGATTTAGTTTGATTCCTCGTCTTTCTTCGACACCCTGTTCTGAGTAAAAATGGCTACAAAATGTACTGCCCCTGAAAATGAGTAGAGCATATTGCACATGGGCTGGCTTAATGTTTGTGGGAAAGGGGGTGGCTGAGTATAATGATGTCATCAAATCAGGGTTCCCTCAGTCGTGGTTGCTGCACTTTGGATGTAAAAATGATGCAGGGAACCAGAGGTGGAAAAGCTCTTCCATAACAGCAAGGGAGCCTGGGCCCCGCCTGGCAGTAGGGTTGCCACACGGCCAGTATCTTTTAGAGCCCCTGCTGGTATTTTTTTTGTATACTTCCGCTATTTTCCTATAAGGACTGTTACTAATGAGCACTTCCATTGTGGGGCGCTCATTAGTACAGCCTTTAACCCCTCCCCCACTCGTGTTAAGAAAAAAAACCATATCCATTTGCTCATGCTGGGGGGAACACTCGCTGCTCGCTGGATGTGCAGGACCTGCGAGACGTCATCACACTGGAGGGAAGGTCCTGTCCTGAGCTTCCAGTCAGCAGGGAGTGTTCACTGTGGCGCAATCAAATGAATGAGGTGAGTTCTTTTTTTCTTAACACGAGTGGGGCAGGGGGCACTTATGGAGAAGAGTTAATAATTCTCGGGGGCACAAATGGGGGCATTACTATTCCTGGGGGCAGTGGCGGATCCAGGGGGGGGGCAATGGGGCAATTGCCCCCCCTGAGCTGCTCAGAGGTGGGTGCGGCGGGGGGGCACAGGGAGATGAGCGCTTTCATTGTGGAAGGGCTCATCTGTATTGCCGTCCTCAGGACAGCGATACAGAAGGCTGTGCGGAGGAGCAGGGGAGAGGTGTGTCCCTTCCCTGTTCCTCCTTCCTATCGGAGGTCGGCGCAGGCGATTGCGCCACCTGAGCCGTACAGTGCGGGACACAGGCCGGAAGAGGCCTGCATCGCATCGCTGCCAAGGAGGTAAGTATAAGTGTTTTTTTTTTTTTTATATATATACAATGCTTTTACTGGCACATGGGGGAGGGGGGGGCTGTTATTACTGGCACATAATGGGGGGGGTATTTTATATGGGGGGCTCTGTACAGTAGAATTTTATACTGGGACACATTATTGTGGGTACTGTGGGGAAGGGGGGAGAGGAGGACTATGGGGTCATCTACGGGGGGCACTAAGAAGGGGTATTTTATACTTGCAAATTATGGGGACACTGAGGGCATCTACTGGGGCATTTTATACTGGTACATTATGGGGGGGCACTAGGAGGAAGGGGGGAGAGGAGCACTATGGAGGCATTTACTGGGGGCATTATATTGGGGTATTTTATACTGGGACATTATGGGGGCACTATGGGGAAATTAGCTCAACTGGGGGCATTACAAGGGGGTATTTTTTGCACTGTCACATTATAAGGAGAATTATTTCTACTGGGGGGGGGGGGCATTATGGTGGGCTTTATTACTCCCCCATGGTATGACCCCCTAGTAGCAGCACCATCCTCTCCCTGCTCTTCTATCCCTCTGCCCCTTCTCCAAATCCTTATTTTGAAATCTTTCTCATTAGGATAAAACATCATCAGCTCCGCCGAGCCCCCGGCCAAAGTGTGGAAGTGGCGTCCGAGATCCCCAAGGGCCAAGCAATTGTAAGTTTTCATATGAAATATGTTTGTTATACACATATAGCATACACTGCGCCCCACAATATACAGTATACCACTACACTGTGCCACACAATATACAGTATACCGCTACACTGTGCCACACAATGTACAGTATACCGCTACACTCTGCCACACAATATACAGTATACCGCTACACTGTGCCACACAATGTACAGTATATTGCTACACTGTGCCACACAATATACAGTATACTCTACACTGTGCCACACAATATACAGTATACCACTACACTGTGCCACACAATATACAGTATACCGCTACACTGTGCCACACAATATACAGTATACCGCTACACTCTGCCACACAATATACAGTATACCGCTACACTGTGCCACACAATGTACAGTATACCGCTACACTGTGCCACACAATGTACAGTATACGCTACACTGTGCCACACAATATACAGTATACCGCTACACTGTGCCACACAATTTACAGTATACCTCTACACTGTGCCACACAATATACAGTATACCGCTACACTGTGTAGTCTGTTCTATAAGCACCATTGTTTTGTGGCGGCAGACAGAAAATAATCTGGAAGTGCCCCTCCCGAGACCAAGCTCTGGATCCGCCACTAATGGGGGCATTACTATTACTTGGGGACACTAATGGGGGCATTAATATTACTGGGGGGCACTAATGGGGGCATTATTAATTCTGGACAGCACTAATGGAGGCATTGCTATTACTGGAGGGCACTAATGGGGCATTAATATTACTGCAGGGGCACTAATGGAGGTATTAATATTACTGGAAGCCACTTTGGGGTGTGGCTTAACTCGGCCGCTATTTTTTGTTGGGAAAGGTGGCACCCCTACCTGCCAGTAATGATTAATGTGTGTGTACTGGTGAGGTCTGGGCTGTGATAGATGAGAGACACGGCAGCCCGAGTCCGACTTCTGTGTCTGTCATCCATTACCGCCCGGGCCTCATTCCCCAGCAGGCACGATGCAGTGACGTCATAGCGCCTGCTGGGCTGAGTAGGAGCGCACACAGGCCGAGGCACTAAGGGGTTAGCATTGCTGTACATTGTGGGCACTGAGGGGGCATACTGTAAAGTAAACTCTTGACTTCTCCTCCTGTCCGGCAGGCTGTTCTGGCAGAGTTCTTTGTCTCCGGCACAGCCAGATAGTGTTGCACGCCCGCCGGACCCCATAGACTATAATGTGATCCAGCAGATAAATGCCAGGATTCGACCAGACAAAAATCGCTGCACGCAACAGCATTATTTTGGACGAATCGAGACATTTATGCCAGGCGGTGAACTGCCGTATCCGGAGAACTCTGGACTGCCTTAGGGCAAGTGTGACATTGGCCCAAGCATTTTATTTCTTTATATGTTACATGACTGAGATGACTATTTGGGTGGGGGGTTGTATGGGGCGTAGGTGATCTGGATGTGTGTCGGTTTTTACGCATCACTTGTGCGTTGCGTGAAAATCGCAGCATGTTCTATATTCAGCGTTTTTTAACGCAGCCCTGGCCCCATAGAAGTGAATGGGGCTGCGTGAAAATCGCATCGCATCCGCACTTGCTTGCGTTTTTAACGGATGGTTGCTAAGAGATGTTATTTGTATACCTTTAGTTTTAATCACGCGCGTGCAAAACGCATTAAGGGTCCATTCACGCGTCCGTAGTGTATTGCGGATCCGCAATACACCCGGCCGGCACCCCCCTTAGAACTGCAATTGCGGACAAGAATGGGACATGTTCTATTTTTTGCGGAGCCGCGGAACCAGAAGTTCGGGGGCCGCGGCACGGAAATGCGGATGCGGACAGCACCACTGTGTGCTGTCCGCATATTTTCTGTCCCCACAGAGAATGAATGGGTCCGCACCCGTTCCCGCAAAATTGCGGAACGGATGCGGACCCATTTGCGGACGTGTGAATGGAGCCTAAATCGCATTGAACCAGCGCGATTAAAACGGAACAACTGAACGCGATCGCAGACAAAACGGAATGACTTTTTTTGCGAAATTGCGCATTTTCTACTGAACGCATTCGCAACGCATCCGGACCTGCAAGGGGCCTAAAGGTACAGATGGGTGTTACCAGTTGGGGTGACACCAGTAGCACTTATTGGACAGAGTCAGACACACCCGCTACTGGTAACACCCAGGAGTACCCTTACTGCAGACTGCTGGAAATGGATTTCCAAACTTCTAGCAGGAATAATACAGGAACGGCACAACATAGAGGCAGAACAATAGATGCTCCAGAATCGTTATCACATGGCGAATGCAAGCAGTTACTAAAATTGACCTTTCGGGAGAGGGGACAAGTCTTCTTTATTTGGGTTGGGGGCCCACTCAGGCCTCCCCCCATGTTGGACCCCTAGCTCCACCTCCGAGTTGAAGACTATAATATTTTGTTACTTTGTATCAACTGTTTAAATATGTAACAACTGGAGATAAATACACGGTTTATGTGCGGCATCGCTTGGACTCGCCGCCCGGCTGGTGATATCATTGCTACGCGTCTTGTTTTATTGCGGGACTATGGATGGACCAAGGTAATGTTTAATTATAGGATATTGTTGTAATGCTAATTTACGAGATGTTTACCGGGATTTATATTACGCAGCATTTCATGCCGGCTATTTTATATTATTCTCTCCCAGCTGCTGCCTAGGACTGCAAAAGGAAGGGCAAGCTGCCCGGGAACATCAGTGGTCCTGTGCTTAGTGCCTTATGTCGGATATGGGGGGGGGGGGACTGAATTTCTCGCTGTGAAAAAAGAGCGAAAAAAAAATTGGAGAAATAAAAAAAAAAAAAAAATACCAAAAATGCCCAGATGTGGTCACAGAGTAATAAAAACGGAGTGTTCGCCTTGAGTGCAGCTGACATTTATCAGCCTGTTTGCGGGGGCGCGTCCCTTCTCTGCCTAATACAAAACATAATTTGTCACTTTGTAAATGCATTCCGGCCTAAATCCCTGCCAGCCCCTGTTAGCGCGTGAGGGATTAATGCGCTGCACACGTCATGTCTGCGCCGGGCTCATGATCATGGACTGTAGACTCCTGAGACTTGGGGGTATATATATATATTTTAGGGGCTGGTTACTGATTAATGGTTGGGTTTATAATGCGCACAAATGTAGCAGAGCTGAGCTTGTCACTTGAAGGGGTATTCTAACTTTAGGCTGAGTTCATACGGGCGTTGCGGGAAAAGGTGCGGGTGCGTTGCGGGAACATGCGTGATTTTTCCGCGCGAGTGCAAAACATTGTAATGCGTTTTGCACGTGCGTGAGGAAAATCGTGCATGTTTGGTACCCAAAGCCGAACTTCTTCACAGAAGTTCGGGCTTGGGATCGGTGTTCTGTAGATTGTATTATTTTCCCTTATAACATGGTTATAAGGGAAAATAATAGCATTCTGAATACAGAATGCATAGTACAATAGCGCTGGAGGGGTTAAAAAATTTTTATAAAATAATTTAACTCGCCTTAATCCACTTGCTCGCGCAGCCCGGCTTCTCTTCTGTCTTCATCTTTGCTGTGTGCAGGAAAAGGACCTGTGGTGACGTCACTCCGGTCATCACATGGTCCGTCACATGATCTTTTACCATGTTGATGGATCATGTGATGGACCATGTGATGACCGGAGTGACGTCACCACAGGTCCTTTTCCTGCACACAGCTAAGATGAAGACAGAAGAGAAGCCGGGCTGCGCGAGCAAGTGGATTAAGGTGAGTTAAATTATTTTATAAATTTTTTTAACCCCTCCAGCGCTATTGTACTATGCATTCTGTATTCAGAATGCTATTATTTTCCCTTATAACCATGTTATAAGGGAAAATAATAATGATCTGGTCTCCATCCCGATCGTCTCTTGGCAACCGTGCACTTGCTTGCGGATGCTTGCGATTGTCACGCAGCCCCATTCACTTCTATGGGGCCTGCATTGCGTGGAAAACGCTGAATATAGAACATGCTGCGATTTTCACGCAACGCACAAGTGATGCTTGAAAATCACCGCTCATGTGCACAGCCCCATAGAAATGAATGGGTCCAGATTCAGTGCGGGTGCAATACGTTCACCTCCCGCATTGCACCCGCGCGGAATACTCGCCCGTGTGAACTCAGCCTTAATGTGTGTTTTAAATTGCGCCCAACCCGGGGGCTACCCTGCCTGGCTCCTCCAATGTCTTCATTGCACTGCCAGTTAAAACCAGATGGTAACACATATCCCTTTTTTTCCCCCGAATCCGATTTTATTTCCTATTTACAGATTTTTTTAAATTCTATTTCCTGACCATGATTATGGGGGCGGCCATCTTGCCTGCATTTACAAAGCAATTTACAGCAGCCCCACGGTCCATAGACACAATGGTCAGGAGGGGACCTCACTGACTTCTATGGGAGCAGATAAGCCGTGATATCACCTAGTGAATGGTGGATCCTGTCTTATCTGTCATTCTAATCCTGCCTGTCCTGATATCACCTCTGTGTATAGATAAGCATTTTATTTGCGGACCCATTGACTTCCGCAGGTCGGTGGTCCACGTTTTGCAGACCTATTCTATCTTTTTGCGGACAGGACATGGATGGTCCTTGTGCTTTCCGCATGTCCGTTCCACACAGCGATAGAACTTGTCCAGTACTTGTCTGCAAAATGCGGACCTGTTGAAATCAATGAGCCCCCAAAAATGCGGATGCCACATAGACTGCATCTGTATTTCGCAGATCCGCAATTTGTGGACCACGAAACAGATATGTCTGTGTGCTTGACTCCAAATGGCGTTAGTAGAATTCTGTTCGGCCGAGGTGGGGCAGGAACACGCAGCATTATAAGTAACGATAACGCCGTGAGTTCGCCACAGGAGCAGCGTTTAGTCCTGGAGTGTTTTTCACAGAACGAATGCGCAAGCGTGAAATTGACCGCATGCACGCAGCCGGACTACAGATTGTAGGCACCTATAGTGCGACACTTGCAGAAATCTATGTGCCCACACTGTACCTCGGTATTCCCTTCAATACCATATGGCGGCACTCTCGTGGATTCATACGGTATCCAGGAATAGTCAAACTACTGTGGCATATTCATATCTGATCAGAGGGGGTCCGACACCCGAGACCCCTGCCGATCAGCGGCGCTGCGGCACGTTCATCAGTCACGTGGCCTTGGCGCGGCTCAGCTCATTGAAGTGAATGGGGCTCAGCACGATACCGAACACATCCGCTATACAATGTACGGCGCTAGGCGTGGTAAGCAGAGAAAAGGCTGCGGTGCTCGCCAGTGCCTTCTCAAACAGCTGATCGGCGGGGGTCCCGGGTGTCGGACCCCCACCAAGGAGTATATAAGTCATGGAAAACCCTTTTGAAGCATTATTAAGACAATATGCCGGTACTGTGCAGTGTCAGCATATGGCGGCACATCGAGTTCTAAAGGCCTGCAACATTGATCTGTAGGGACTCCCTGTGCACACGAGGTCTATTGTGTGTGTGTGTATAATATATATACCGTAACGAGTGCGTGTACATTAAATTATGTTTTAACCCTTTCTGCCATCTTTCTAGTTAAACAGCTTTATTGTTTGAGTGCGGTTATAAATATTTTTGCCTAAGCAGCCTGCTATTCAGATGCATGCATATATGTCTTCTCAGGCCGGGGTTATTGACTAGATGAGGGGGGCCTCCGCCGACTTGCGTGCTCGAAAGCACCTTTTAAAGGCGCCTATTACTTTACCTGCGCTAGGAAAAATGCCAATGCGTTTTATTAAGAGGCTCGGCCGGCGTAGAAATCGAAGGTTGTCAAACGTAATGGCGAGTGCGGAAGTACACTTTGTCATATAAATTTACCTGGAGTCATGTATTATTTATTTATTTTGTCTATTTTATGTGCCATTATAATAAGTATTACGGCAGCGAAAGCTTTTATGCCCCGGCTCATTGTAGCTCTCCTCATTTCGTGCAATCTTTCAGGCAAATGTATCCACGCTTTATCTGGGTTTAACGCGAGTCATATTTTACATTGGAAAGGAGGATTTGCAGAGAAAATTACTGTAACGCGGCGGCTGAGACATAACGGCTCCGTCCCGTGTTATCACCAGATGCAAGGAGTGGCGCCATATGTCAGCACGGCTTTCTAATGCCCTTTCTGTACGGGATGTTTGGGGGGATAGCACGTCACCTGCCGGGGTCTTAAAGCTGCCATGTGCATCACTCTTTGTACTGGACATTTTGTAAACTAGAGGCAGCCAGATATGCAGGTAGGTAGATAGATAAACTGCCAGATAGGTAGGTAGACAGCCAGATAGGTAGGGAGGTAGACAGCCAGATTTGTAGGTAGGTAGACAGCCAGATAGGTAGGGAGGTAGACGGCCAGATAGGTAGGGAGGTAGACAGCCAGATAGGTAGGGAGGTAGACAGCCAGCCAGATAGGTAGAGAGGTAGACAGCCAGCCAGATAGGTAGGGAGGTAGACAGCCAGCCAGATAGGTAGGGAGGTAGACAGCCAAATAGGTAGGGAGGTAGACAGCCAGATAGGTAGGGAGGTAGACAGCCAGATAGGTAGGGAGGTAGACAGCCAGATAGGTAGGGAGGTAGACAGCCAGATAGGTAGGGAGGTAGACAGCCAGATAGGTAGGGAGGTAGACAGCCAGCCAGATAGGTAGGGAGGTAGACAGCCAGCCAGATAGGTAGGGAGGTAGACAGCCAGATTTGTAGGTAGGTAGACAGCCAGATAGGTAGGGAGGTAGACGGCCAGATAGGTAGGAAGGTAGACAGCCAGATAGGTAGGGAGGTAGACAGCCAGCCAGATAGGTAGAGAGGTAGACAGCCAGCCAGATAGGTAGGGAGGTAGACAGCCAGATTTGTAGGTAGGTAGACAGCCAGATAGGTAGGGAGGTAGACGGCCAGATAGGTAGGGAGGTAGACAGCCAGATAGGTAGGGAGGTAGACAGCCAGCCAGATAGGTAGAGAGGTAGACAGCCAGCCAGATAGGTAGGGAGGTAGACAGCCAGCCAGATAGGTAGGGAGGTAGACAGCCAAATAGGTAGGGAGGTAGACAGCCAGATAGGTAGGGAGGTAGACAGCCAGATAGGTAGGGAGGTAGACAGCCAGATAGGTAGGGAGGTAGACAGCCAGATAGGTAGGGAGGTAGACAGCCAGATAGGTAGGGAGGTAGACAGCCAGATAGGTAGAAAACAAAAAGAAAACAGCACAATACAATACAGGGAAAAAGCAACAAGGGTGCAGACTTCAGACTAGATATAGATGGATCACTCAATTCAGGTGTTTTTCTTTCAGTTCCAATGACACTAATGTATAAAATCCACCACTAGCCACGTAGTCTGCCTTTACCACAGGTGTATAAAATCCACCACGAGCTATGCAGTTTGCCTTTACCACAGGTGTATAAAATCCACCACTAGCAATGCAGTCTGCCTTTACCACAGGTGTATAAAATCCACCATTAGTCACGCAGTCTGCCTTTAACACAGGTCTGTAAAATCCACCACTAGCCATGCAGTCTGCCTTTACCACATGTGTGTAAAATCCACGACTAGCCACATAGTCTGCCTTAACCACAAGTGTATAAAATCCACCACTAGCCATGCAGTGTGCCTTTACTACAGGTGTATGCAGTCCACCACTAGCCACGCTGTCTGCCATTACCACAGGTGTATAAAATCCACCACTAGCTATGCAGTTTGCCTTTACCACAGGTGTATATAATCCACCACTAGCAAATCAGTCTGCCTTTACCACAAGTGTATAAAATCCACCACTAGCTATGCATTCTGCCTTTAACACAGATCTGTAAAATGCACCATTAGCCACGCAGTCTGCCTTTGCCACAGGTGTATAAAGTCCAGCACTAGCCATGCATTCTGCCTATACAGATATTTGTGGAAGGGCTTATTCTGTAGAGCTCACTGAATTCCAGCATGGTCCTTTAATAGGACGCCGACACTGCTGCAAGTCAGTTCATGAAGTTTCTTCCCTCTTAGATATTCCACCATCAGCTGTAAATGGTATTATTGTGCGGTGTAAGGAACCGCAGCCACCGAGCTACAAAGTGGAGACAACAAAAAGTTACAGATTGGGGTCACTGAGCGCTAGAGTACATAAAAGTCAAAGGTGCTCTGTCGACTAATAAGTCCAAACCTCCTCTGCCATCAACATCAGCGCCAAAAGTTCTACAGGAGCTTCATGGCATTAGATAGATGGATAAGATAAATGATAGATAGATATGAGATAGATAGATATCTGAGGATAGGTAGATAAATACAGTAGGTAGATACGATTAGATAGATAAATGATAGATATTAGATAGAAGGTAGAGAAATAAATATGAGAGATGCAATAGATATGGAAGAGATGAGATGTCTATTACATTTCTGGGCCCATGTACTATAGATATTCTGTGTATAGATGGCCGCAGAGCTAATTACGGGGAGGTGTGGATATGGCTCCGTCAGGTCCTGTATCACATGCAGACTCCAGCGTTTGTGGCTGAGATTTCGGCTTTGTTTGTGATCCCCAGAACGTGGACCTCACAGGCCGTCAGTCAGGAACTGGTTAATCCATTCTTCTGCTCAGTGATGGATTGTGCTATGTGACGGAGTGAAGGATCCTTGGCGCTGTCGCTTTCTAATTCATGGCCTTTAATAAACCCGTTAGACACCTATGCACTGTGCTTGGCGCTCTGCAGGGCTGCATCGCTACCTCTGGCAGTCAGCGCTCGGCCCTCGTTCACTTGAGTGATTTACACCCACCGTGGGCATTTTATATTAAGCACGCGGATATATTCCACAGCACATTAAGTGTTATGTGATATCTTCATCCAACTTTACTGTTATTTATCATGAACTTTTTTTTTTTTGCATTGCAGCACAAAGCGAAGATAGAAGTCATGTGCCTGGACCTCGCCTCCCTCCGCAGTGTGCAAAGCTTTGCTGATGCCTTCAGGAGCAAAAACCTGTAAGTAGACAGTGATGCGTCTAGGAACTGAGGTGCCTGTGCCCCAGTATTATAGCATGAACCAGTTGTAGACATGGAAATATTTTCCATTTAATCCAATCTCGGTTTATGGGAATACGGTTATCCTGACAGTCTCCGTATATTTTATGGATCAAACCATTTATTCTCATCAGAGCTTCTGGAATCTGGACAAAATATGGCTGGGGTCCAATACTGTCTATCATAGTGTCCCAGCACCATAAAACACCAGGTTGTGATTTCTAGAAGGTGCTCCTGGCTAGGGCTCTGGACAGAATCACTCTCCTTCACCTTCTGGCAGCTGACAAAATATTCCCGTCTTACTTGCCCTGCAGAAGCAGTCTTCTCAGCTCTACTGCCATGCCACTGCAGAGACTCTGCTCCTTCCGTACCAGCAGGGCAGGCGGCTACTTCTATTGGACAGAGGGATCACTATGTAGATGTGGGGAGGGTGACTGAGCACATGTGATCACCAGCGCTCAGTTTAAAGGGGTCATCCCATGATTAATGTAAAAGATGGAAATCATATAGTACATGACAGTCTCTTTGTAACAAAGCTAGAACCAGCCCTGTACCTCACATGGATCCAGACATCTCCCCATTCATTGCTCTGCTAGATTTATATCCAGCTAACAGCTCAAGGGGAGTGTCTTTTCTGCTGTAGATAAGGGGGCATGTCCTTTCTGCTGCAGCTTTCCCCCTATCACAGCTCAGGGTGTGTGTCCTTTCTGCTGCAGATCTCTCCCTATCACAGCTCAGGGGGCGTGTCCTTTCTGCTGCAGCTCTCCCCCTATCACAGCTCAGGGTGTGTGTCCTTTCTGCTGCAGATCTCTCCCTATCACAGCTCAGGGTGTGCGTCCTTCGTGCTGCAGATCTCTCCCTATCACAGCTCAGGGTGTGTGTCCTTTCTGCTGCAGATCTCTCCCTATCACAGTTTAGGGGGCGTGTCCTTTCTGCTTCGGCTCTATCTCTATCACAGCTCAGTAGGCAATTATAGGATGAAACTTAGCATGCGCGGCCTTCTTAGTGAACGGGACAGAGAAATAAGAAAATATATATTAAACAGCAGGCGGCGCTATACAGATACATTTTATTGGATAACTCACTGTCTATACCAAACTTTTTATTACATTAAATTACAAAATTATTCAGATCCAGGTGCCGGTTTGAAAACTGTCGAATATTTTTCATGAGGCAACCCCTTCACTAGATGGACGTGCGCACTGTTATACACTTCAACCACCAGGTGGCACCATACAGTGGGAGAACTTCATAACTCTTCACTTAATCAGTTTTTAACAATGTGTAAACAGCAAATATCCTTCATTTCTACGATATGTACAAAGAATCTGTTACTTTATGGTGGGACAACCTCATGAGGACAATCCTAGTAGCATTGGGGAGTGAATCCACTCCTCTCTCCTGGTTATGACGTGAGACCTGGATGCCGTATCTCATAGATGGCCGACATTGGGAATCCTTGGTGACCACCTAGATGTGTAGAGGAAACAGCAGCCTGGAAGGCCGGGGGTGGGGTAGTCCTATGTATGAATGATTCATGTCTGGGGTTTTGTTGCTTTATGATAAAAAAAAAATAATATGGTTCCCCTCTTCTCCTCCTGTGTCCAGCAGCACGCTCACATCTTGGAATGGTGGTTTTTATTTTCTTGGCGTCCTGCATCTCGCGGCCCTCGCCTCTGCTTGGGAGCGTTCACCTGACAATCCATCTGTCAATAAACACTACATTGTCTTTTGTTTCTGCTTTAATTCTTGCTGTTTTATGTTGGCGAGGAGCCAGACCACACACGCTGTACGCGCTCCAGACGCTGCTGAGGGGGGGGGAGTCTGCATCGTACTCAGAGTACTTTGTGTTACCGTACAGGCAGAGTATGGCGCTTACACTGCGCGTATCAGCGCAGATGTGGACTGTAGACTGGGAGCCATGCACCAGAGTAGACCGTGATCTCCACATCTTCTTCATCAGTGGGACACTCATTATGATTATTAATATTTTATATTGTAAATATTGCTGCAAGACAATAGTGTGATGTGTAGATAGATATGTCGGGTAGAGGCAGACTGGCAGGGGTGGTCAGATATTGATAAGAGAGATAAGTGAGACCTAAGTAATGGGTATGGAGATGTAAAAGACGTGCAATAGACAGACATGGGAGACAGGATAGAGAGAAATATTATAGAGAGATTTTAGACAGAGATATGAGATGTAGAGAGATAGATTGGAGATAAATATTACAGATGGAGAGATAGAGATAAATATAATAGCTGATAGATATATACATAGATAGATAATAGCTGATAGATAGATAGAATATACACTGCTCAAAAAATAAAGGGAACACTTAAACAACACAATGTAACTCCAAGTCAATCACACTTCTGTGAAATCAAACTGTCCACTTAGGAAGCAACACTGAGTGACAATCAATTTCACATGCTGTTGTGCAAATGGGATAGACAACAGGTGGAAATTATAGGCAATTAGCAAGGAGTGGTTCTGCAGGTGGTGACCACAGACCACTTCTCAGTTCCTATGCTTCCTGGCTGATGTTTTGGTCACTTTTGAATGCTGGCAGTGCTTTCACTCTAGTGGTAGCATGAGATGGAGTCTACAACCCACACAAGTGGCTCAGGTAGTGCAGCTTATCCAGGATGGCACATCAATGCGAGCTGTGGCAAGAAGGTTTGCTGTGTCTGTCAGCGTAGTGTCCAGAGCATGGAGGCGCTACCAGGAGACAGGCCAGTACATCAGGAGACGTGGAGGAGGCCGTAGGAGGGCAACAACCCTGCAGCAGGACCGCTACCTCTGCCTTTGTGCAAGGAGGAACAGGAGGAGCACTGCCAGAACCCTGCAAAATGACCTCCAGCAGGCCACAAATGTGCATGTGTCTGCTCAAACGGTCAGAAACAGACTCCATGAGGGTGATATGAGGGCCCGACGTCCACAGGTGGGGGTTGTGCTTACAGCCCAACACCGTGCAGGACGTTTGGCATTTGCCAGAGAACACCAAGATTGGCAAATTCGCCATTGGCGCCCTGTGCTCTTCACAGATGAAAGCAGGTTCACACTGAGCACATGTGACAGACGTGACAGAGTCTGGAGACGCCGTGGAGAACGTTCTGCTGCCTGCAACATCCTCCAGCATGACCGGTTTGGCATTGGGTCAGTAATGGTGTGGGGTGGCATTTCTTTGGAGGGCCGCACAGCCCTCCATGTGCTCGCCAGAGGTAGCCTGAATGCCATTAGGTACCGAGATGAGATCCTCAGACCCCTTGTGAGACCATATGCTGGTGCGGTTGGCCCTGGGTTCCTCCTAATGCAAGACAATGCTAGACCTCATGTGGCTGGAGTGTGTCAGCAGTTCCTGCAAGACGAAGGCATTAATGCTATGGACTGGCCCACCCGTTCCCCAGACCTGAATCCAATTGAGCACATCTGGGACATCATGTCTCGCTCTATCCACCAACGTCACGTTGCACCACAGACTGTCCAGGAGTTGGCAGATGCTTTAGTCCAGGTCTGGGAGGAGATCCCTCAGGAGACCGTCCGCCACCTCATCAGGAGCATGCACAGGCGTTGTAGGGAGGTCATACAGGCACGTGGAGGCCACACACACTACTGAGCCTCATTTTGACTTGTTTTAAGGACATTACATCAAAGTTGGATCAGCCTGTAGTGTGTTTTTCCACTTTAATTTTGAGTGTGACTCCAAATCCAGACCTCCATGGGTTGAAAAATTTGATTTCCATTTTTTTTATTTTTGTGTGATTTTGTTGTCAGCAAATTCAACTATGTAAAGAGCAAAGTATTTCAGAAGAATATTTAATTAACTCTGATCTAGGATGTGTTATTTTTGTGTTCCCTTTATTTTTTTTGAGCAGTGTAGATAGATAGATATGAGATAGATAGATAATTAGATAGCTGATAGATAGATAAACGGAAAATGCAAATGTGATCGCACACTGCATCCAGCACTCTGCCCTCCATGCTGGATGAGACATTGGTTTATATTTTGGCCAAAGCATAGTAAGCCACTCACCGCGTCAAGGCTGTCTCATGAGTGGTCCCTAACTCTTGTTCCTACCTGTTCATGGGCCATGACAGCCACATAAAATCCAGGGAATGCAGGTCAGCATGCAAGCCAAGTACACTTTGCTTGTAACCCCGTCCGGTGCCATTACAGCTTTCATCGGATCCAGAGATGCAAGTACCAACATGCATGCTGAACCCACCATATACTTCTCCTGGAGCCAGATGGCTGTCATGGCCCATGAACAGGTAGGAACAAGAGTTAGGGACCACTCATGAGACAGCCTTGACGCGGTGAGTGGCTTACTATGCTTTGGCCAAAATATAAACCAATGTCTCATCCAGCATGGAGGGCAGAGTGCTGGATGCAGTGTGCGATCACATTTGCATTTTCCGTTTGTGTATGTATTTCGCCATAGTGATGTGCACCTACAGGCAGGTTGTGCGGACTCAACCCCCTATATTATTTTCTTGATAGATAGATAGATAGATAATAGATAGATAGATAGATAGATAGATACAGTGAGGAACAGAAGTATTTGAACACCCTGCGATTTTGCAAGTTCTCCCAAGTAGAAATCATGGAGGGGTCTTAAATTCATATTGTAGGTGCGTTCCCACTCAGAGACAGAATAAAAAAAAAAATTCAGGAAATCACTTTGTATGATTTTTAAAGAATGTATTTGTCTTGCACTGCAGAACATAGGTATTTGAACACCTGAGAAAATCAGTGTTAGGGTCCATTCACACGTCTGTAATATAGGTCCGCATTCGTTCCGCAATTTGCAGACCCATTCACTTTCAATGGGGCTGGAACGGATGCGAATCTGCATTTTCGGGATCCGCAATTCCGTTCCTGAAAAAAATAAAAACATGTCCTATTCTTGTCCGCAATTGCGGACCAGAAAAGGCATTTTCTATTATAATGTCTGTAATGTGCGGTCCGCAAATTGCGGATCACACATTACAGGTGTCCGTGTTTTGCGGATCCGCAAAACATTTACGGACATGTGAATGGACCCTTAATCTTTGGTCCAGAAGCCTTTGTTTGCAATTACAGAGGTCAAACGTTTCGTGTAGTTCTTGACCAGGTTTGCACAGACTGCAGCAGGGATTTTGGCCCACTGTAGGTAGATAGAAGACAAATAGGAGATCGATAGATACAGGAGATATCAGAGCAGTAGAGAGATATTAGATAGAGAGGTAGTAGACATTTCATACATAGGTATAAGATCTGTCCGGTTTATCCTCTCCTGCATAACGTAAAGCGGACGGATCCGTTTTGCAGCCCATAGACTTCTATTATGACGGAATGAATAATGCCTCTAAAGACATTCCGTCATGGAATTGTTATGGTCCAATTCAGTAAATACCACAACCCGCACACAAACTTCAAAATATGAAATCCGCTCATCCCTATTGTTCACATATTCCGCTAATGAGTTGTCAGTAATTGGATAACGAGTCCACCGAGCCTGTGATGTGTCGCCCCCTGTGTGTTGCCTTTGTATTTTCCCGGAGCCTGGTAGATATAATTATCCATGTAAACCTTATTTATATGGTAGCTGTGCGCCATCTCCCCCTCCCTCCGCTCTGTAATCCCAGCCGCATTCAGGCCACTTATTTCCTTCTTTTCTTCCCATTTTCTCTCTCCCTGAGTCGCGGTGTGTACGGAAGCATGCAGCAGTTAGGGGACTTTGTGAACTCCATTACAGCGCTGTATTTCTCTAGGGAATCAGAAGAACAGCCTGTCATTGGGAAAAAGTAACGTACTAATACATGTAATGCTTTTGTCAAAATGATTTGACCATGGTCTTTAAAAGCAGTCGTCTGTAACCCTTGGGCAATTTCATATTTTTCTAATCATTTCACCATCGGTTTACAGGCTTGGCGTGCGGCAGTAAATCACACCCGGCCTTACCCGTAATTAGCTGGCAGGTTTTTCGACGTGTAATTGTGTTGTTTACATGTACGTTTACAGTTTTCCATTCCACGTACGTACTTGGAGCCACAGTTATCAGATAGTGATTTATTGGCAGTAAGTGAATAGGAAATTGGCTATTATTTTAGATGTAACGGAACATTGTGGGAATAGGATAGCAGTTTGTAAAATCCACAAAAGGAATTATAATAATTATATTATAAAATTATTAGGCAAAAAAGTTTTAGATTCTTAAAGGGGTTGTGCAAGAATGTAAAGGAAAGTTGACTTGCCTGCTTCCACGCTCCTTCTTCTCTAGGCCTGGGCTGCTCTGCTGGGCTTCCCCGCTCCTTCTTCTCCAGGCCTGGGCTGCTCTGCTGGGCTTTCCCGCTCCTTCTTCTCCAGGCCTGGGCTGCTCTGCTGGGCTTCCCCGCTCCTTCTTCTCCAGGCCTGGGCTGCTCTGCTGGGCTTCCCCGCTCCTTCTTCTCCAGGCCTGGGCTGCTCTGCTGGGCTTCCCCGCTCCTTCTTCTCCAGGCCTGGGCTGCTCTGCTGGGCTTCCCCGCTCCTTCTTCTCCAGGCCTGGGCTGCTCTGCTGGGCTTCCCCGCTCCTTCTTCTCCAGGCCTGGGCTGCTCTGCTGGGCTTCCCCGCTCCTTCTTCTCCAGGCCTGGGCTGCTCTGCTGGGCTTCCCCGCTCCTTCTTCTACAGGCCTGGGCTGCTCTGCTGGGCTTCCCCGCTCCTTCTTCTCCAGGCCTGGGCTGCTCTGCTGGGCTTCCCCGCTACTTCTTCTCCAGGCCTGGGCTGCTCTGCTGGGCTTCCCCGCTCCTTCTTCTCCAGGCCTGGGCTGCTCTGCTGGGCTTCCCCGCTCCTTCTTCTACAGGCCTGGGCTGCTCTGCTGGGCTTCCCCGCTCCTTCTTCTCCAGGCCTGGGCTGCTCTGCTGGGCTTCCCCGCTCCTTCTTCTCCAGGCCTGGGCTGCTCTGCTGGGCTTCCCCGCTCCTTCTTCTCCAGGCCTGGGCTGCTCTGCTGGGCTTCCCCGCTCCTTCTTCTCCAGGCCTGGGCTGCTCTGCTGGGCTTCCCCGCTGTAAACATCCGGTTTGATATCACCGCAGCCAATCACAGACCGGATCCCCTTGCGTCACGTTATCATTTGTCATGATGTCATGGAATCCGGTCGCCGCCGTTGCCTGTGATTGGCTGCAGGGATGTTAAGCCGGATGTTGCCATTAAAGGAGCCCAGAGGAGCATTGCAGGCCTTGAGGAGAAGGAATGGAAAGCAGATAAATCATCTTTCCTTTACAGATCCTCTAAGGAGGGGGGTTCACACAACTTTATTGATTAGCCCTGCACTACATTTCAGGACTGCCCCAAGATCAGCAGCATAACATCTATCTCTCTGTGGATATATCTGCAATGGGAATATCCCTTTAATATTCCTTTAATCTGGCATCAATGAGAACAGATTGTCTGGATTATCTGATGGTTATAGAAAAGTGGATACAATTTTAGAGGGGTTATCCAAGCTGCTTGCTTCCAAAAACAGCTGTCCACGGGTTGTTTAGCACTATTCGCTGCATGCTGTAGATGTTCCTGGAAGAATGCAGCCATGTCTTTTTTTTTTTTTTTTTTTTTCTTGTAATCCCGGACAATCCCTTTAAGGACAGGGAAAGACGGTCTGTCTTGTTCCTGAAAGAGTGCCACACTTGTGCCTGGACTGTGTCTGATTTTGCAGCTCTGTTTAAGTAAATAAGACAAGGAGTGGCACTGTTTTTTTTTGCTGGGGGGGGGGGAGCAGACCTTTCTCGTACAACCCCTTTAAAAGGGTTATTTCACGAAAAGTATTATTATACAATGAATGGGACTTTTCGTATGAAGTGTTATTGTAATATACAAATAATACAAATGCTGTGTTTTTTTTCTGTACATTATATTTTCCTCTCTAGTAGCGCCCCCTGCTGTTCTTCTTGTCCCACCCTACTCCTGCATTGAGGTGGGCTAACATACTTAGTAGCTTCCTTGCTCTCTTCCTCCTCTCCGTGTCGGCGTAGTAAAACAGGTAAAGAGATGTCTAGCTATATCCCTCTCTAGACAGTGGAGAAGGACATAATGGGGGGCATTGTATGCCAGATGGAGCTTTGGGGCTTTATTTGAGGAACTATTTTCGACGCAGGGGAGGTAGCGGTTAACAAGAGCTAAAATGCAAACGCTTGATGAGCTGCTGCCCACCCACAGAAAGGGAGAATAGTCCTCCAGATAAGTAAGTAAAAACGGTTTTGAATTTGAGGTATCACCCCTAAGGAACACAGCACAAAATAACATGTTAACATAAAATATGCCACTGTAGCTAGTGCTGGAATATTACACCTTTTTGATTAATTAACTGTAGATTATTGTAGTATTAATTAAGTGTATGTGGATATGTTATATACCTTTATTTCCTGCACCATAAAACGTACCTGACCATAAGAAGTACCTAGGTTTTAGAACAGAAAAAAGAAAATTTACACAGTTTTCATCAGACCCCCAATCTTCAGTAGACCTCAGATAAAACCCCTAAATCAGACCCCCATTCCTCATCAGACCTCAGATGAGACCCCCATTCCTCATCAGACCTCAGATCAGATGCCCATTTCCTCATCAGGCCTCAGACCAGATCCGCATTTCCTCATCAGGCCTCAGATGAGACCCCCATTCCTCATCAGACCTCAGACGAGACCCCCATTCCTCATCAGACCTCAGACGAGACCCCCATTCCTGATCAGACCTCAGACGAGACCCCCATTCCTCATCAGACCTCAGACGAGACCCCCATTCCTCATCAGACCTCAGACTAGACCCCATTCCTCATCAGACCTCAGACTAGACCCCATTCCTCATCAGACCTCAGACTAGACCCCATTCCTCATCAGACCTCAGACTAGACCCCCATTCCTCATCAGACCTCAGACTAGACCCCATTCCTCATCAGGCCTCAGATCAGACCCCCATTCCTCATCAGACTTTAGATTAGACACCATTCCCCCTAGATGAGACATGAAATAAAAAAATGAACTTACCTCTCCTGCTCCAGACGGTGCAGCCACTCGCCGATCCAGCGTGCTCTTCCTGCACTCACTGCTTCCTTGTCTTCTGCTGCCGCCACATGCTGCGCTGTGATGTCTCGCAGTGTCAGGTTATAGTGTGCTCTTTCCCTGTGCGATATCAGGTCACAGCATGGTGCTGGCAGAAGACCATAATGAAACCGCTCACTAATGTTCGTTTCATTAGACCCACTGTCATTCCACCCCTTTCCCCACTTTTCTTATGGTGCAGGACATACGATATAAGTTTTCATATATATGTACTGTATGTGCTGCACGTTGTCAGAGGTTGTCAGTAAGGGCTATGCGACACAACCTGTATAAACCATGCCTGCACTCGACATTTTCCCTGTGTGAGGATTATTTTCTATATTATAGTTGCATTGAAGCATTGCTTTCATAATAATAGTTGAGATCGAAACCTGGGGACGAGAATTTTGACCTTCGCGGTCACTTTATAGTATTCCTGTTTAATTGCACAGAGCCCTATTCCCTACAAAAGCTATAGGGCAAATTATTAGTGTGACCAGTAGTGAGTACAACGCTCCTCTCCGAACGTCCTTGGTGTTTTATAGACCTAGTTAACAACATAATAAAAGCAACGCAGGCTTTAGAGCATGCATTATAAAGAAAAGCTGAGACGTGTACAGTGTGGAAACGAAATATTCTCCGATAAGTCTCCCTGCACTGACTCAAAAGTAAAATAAAAAATAAAAATCACAGCTCAACGTTGAATTTAAAATTCAGTCCTTGTCCCTGCGGACATCACGGGTCAGGTTGGAGTTCCAGTTCTTGAAATAATTCAGGTGAGATTTCTGATAGGGTTGTGATAGGGTCACTTTAGGGTAACACGAGCAGATAGTGTTTGAAGAATTATGTCTTGGCTTGTTTGCTCTAGCAGGGGACTTGCCTTCATCGCGCAGGTAGTGAACCTTTCAGTTCCTTCTGTTTTTTTATGATAAACATAGCATGGAAGTCAAGGCAGGAGATGAGGGTGAGAGCGAAGGCAGCAGCTGCTCGAGGGAGCGAGGGGATACATTTCTGGTGCTCCCATTTAATTCCTGTAGAATTTTATCGAGAGTGGCTTCGGGGTCACTTGACAAGCGACCAGGAGCTGCTCACATCTCTCAAGTCACCTTGTCATGACAATCATGCTAAATCACTCGCTGCATCACTCTTAACACAAAAGAACCATGTATCTGTCTGCATCCCAGGGAGTTACTGCCGATGGGGCGTGAATGTTTTTAGGGTAATGAAAGAGTTCTTGATATTTTGGGCCATAGACGAGCCTACTAGATGGCAGAGCACAGTCTGTTTGGAGAGAATGAAACAATGACGTTTCTGTGGACTATTAAAGCGGGTTTACACCGCACGGTGTAACAGCCGATTGTCGGGAAGAAAGCGTTCTTTTTCCGACAGTCGGCTGCTCGTTCAGTGAAGGAGACCTGTTTAGACGCCACGACCTCTTTCCCAGAACTGATAATTTAATTGCCTGCACAAACGACAAAATCACTCAATGAACGAGAGATGGGCAGAGTGTTGGGAACAAGCATTCTCAGGAACGGTCGTTCCCGATAATCTGCCCGTGTAATCGGGCCGTGTAAATCAACCTTTAGTGAATTGTTTACTTAGATGAAGTTAAAGAGGGTCATTTACTGAGCCTGCCATGCCACTTTTTGGCATAAAAAAAAAGTTTCATGACCCTGTTTTGCGACTTGAACACCTGTCCACTTGTATGTTACAGGGACCAGGACATCGGGTCCGACACATTTACGCCTGGAAAGAGGTGTAAAAGAGGAATGAAAACCACTTCAGTCGGAGACGCACTAACTGCTGGCAGTGTGCCTAATTTATAACTAGGCCTGAGCCTCATCATAAGTTAGGTGCTTTCCCTGCCAGAAAAGGGGGAAATAAAGATTGGCATAAAAAGGCGGTCTTTGTAAATTGTCTCCAAAAGGTTTTTCTGTGAACATCACTTATCGCTTATCCACAGGATAGGGGCTAAGTGTCTGATCGGAGATCGCTGCCAATCATGACAACCGAGGTCCTGTGTTCCCCCATTTTAATGGAGCATCAGTCATGTCCGTTACTACTCCTTTCAACTGTGTGAAAATGGCAGAGATAGCCAAGTACTGTGCTTGTCTATTTTCCGCAGTCCTAGACGGTTCAGTAGAGCAGCAGAAGACATTTGCGTCAACCTCTCATATGACTTGCTTTCTAATGATTGGGTCCCTGCAGTCTTATCCCCACAGGTCAGGATTTTTATATTGATGGCCTATTCTGAGGATCGACCATCAATGTCTTATTGGCAGGGTTCCTACATTCCACCAATCAGCTTTTCCGAAGTAGCTCTGGCACCGGCACTACACAGCTCTGTCTGTTGTGTAATCTATGGAGCTGCTTACTGCAGTCCTGCCCCTGAGGATAGGCCATCCATATAAATATCGTTATAAAAAAACAACTTTATTCCCCATCCTATGGAGAGGGGATTTGTGTTGTGAAGAAAGAAAAGATAAACATAAACCAGATTTCTATATATATTTGTGTGTTGCTTTAAAATTGAAAAATCTGTAGGTGGTGAGGTTGTCAGAAGGATAACCAAAGCAATTGATACATGTGTTGATCTTGTGGTGGAGACCTTTCTGCCGTTTTATGTAAGCGGGACATAGGGGTGGGGTCGTGCTATGGTAAGTGGAATGGTAATAAGTAATATAGTACATCGGGCATGTGTTTATTCTGTAGAGTAATATGTAGACCAGTGCTTATTGTAGGTTATCTGCAGGAGGTGGACTTCCAGAAGCACTGGTCGGTCATCATTCCTCCGAGTTTCTCCATTCTTTAAGTTGTTACCTATATTGTGGCAGATTAGGACTGCATACAGTACTGTATATAAAATCTGCTCCTGTCTTTCACAGGCCTCTCCATGTCCTCATTTGCAACGCTGCAGTCCTTGGCCTTCCCTGGCAGCTGACGGAAGATCACTTTGAAGAGACTTTCCAAGTCAATCACCTCGGCAATTTCTACTTGGTCTCACTCCTGCAAGACATATTACGTCAGTCTGTCCCAGCAAGGGTGGTTGTGGTGTCTTCAGAGTCTCACAGGTTGGTCAACTGAATATATGGAGATGACAACATGAGGTCAAGCCCCTTTTTGTAGCAAAAAAAAATGCACGTCTCACTTTAACAATGTAAATCCTTTAGAGCAATTCAATCCAGTGTGGTAGAATAGAAAGAACAAATGCAAAACAAATCTCACACCATCAATATGCATTTCCATAAGTCTGAAAATAGTGACCACAAGTCAAACTGGATATCCATGGGGCAAACTGTATAGGAGGCAGACCAAAGAATGGCCACCTGTTTAAAAAACAAACCTTAATGGCTACTCCTGTATGTGGCTCATAATTCTGCAATCATCATACATGACAGAGGTGTCTTTAAAATAAAAAAAAAGGCATTTTTAAAAAATATATGGACACCTATGTCGTCCGTTTTATGGGTCTGTTGCACTGTTAGCTTTCCTGCCTTCTAGTCAGACTACACAATATTTGCCTAGTAGTCTGTTGCCATGGAGATCCACTGCCTCTATTAGATTTCTAAATATGTTTGTGTGTTCTTCTTTGAAATTGAAAGACCTGTAGGTTGTCAGAAGGAGAACTAAAGAAATTGATGAGTGTGGTGATCTTGTGGTGGAGACCACAAGGACAAAAAGGATTTAGCATGAAATGTTCTGTAGAACTCTGCTTTGTACCGGTCCTGTGTTATGCCTCTGTGAAATGCATAACGTAATCAGCAACTGTGCTGAAGCTTTTTCTCTTGTCAATAAGGCTGGAACTACACTGCAACATGTGGATCTAAGGGGGTTGGACCTAGGGATGAACAAATCGCTCACCTGCCTTTTGATTGACATGACCAGACATCTAGCATGGCCCTGTCAATCACGTGCCTGTGCCACTGCTTCGAGTAGTGACGCAAGCACCAAAGCTTCTTCGTGAACAGCTACTGCTCACGCGCCGCTATAGCAGCCAAGTGAAGTTACTACTCGGGGCACTGGCGCAGGCACGAGATTGACAGGTCCACTTTACACAAATATGAGTAGCATGACGGACTGCATACTGGAAGTGAGACAGTATAGACAAAAATATCAAGGGAATCCAACTTTCTTTTTTCCTTTGATAGTCCATGTACGGTATTTATGTCGACTCTATTAATCATGATAGAAACCCCTTTCTCCGTTACACATTGAGCCACCCATCGAGCAGCCTCGGCGATGGAATAATAATTGATTAAATCCAAATGCCGTGACCTTTATTGATTTGCCATTCAACAACTTCGGCAGCCACCCAAGAAGAAAGAAAAGATATAGTGAAATCTAAATAGTCTACCTAAAGGCGGGGAGGCTTCACGTGTTTATGGAGTGAAGGGGAATTTATTCCTCTCTTCCTAGAGGAGCGGTCTACTGGCCGTCTCCCGAAGACCTTCTGGCTTCTCAACCGGAAACACGTTAATCCTTTCTCCATTCAAGGATTTCCATAATGTGACAATAACAAATTTATTGAAGGTCATCATTTTCCAGAGGCGCTCGATTTCTTTCTCAAACTATAATCATTTAGAAGCAATTCCATAAATTCATGACTCCATATAATCCATATTAATGGACGTCCTGTGGAATTGTTCTACCGGAAGATGTCAATACAAATGCAATTCTATTGTTTTTGTAAGTCGCCTATAAATTTAGTTGTCAGTTTAAGGTCTGAGAGACGAATAAAATGGACTGTTTCTTTTTTTTTTTTTGTCTTTTTGAAGAAACAATACTTAAAGAGGGTGTAACCAAGATAAATAAAAAAAAAAAAAGAACTGGAAAATATGTAAAATAAAGACAAAAAAACATTGCCCTTTCAAATTTTTGCCTCTCCAGTTCCTACTAGTTCTGAGTGATCATTCATTATTTGTGTAACTGCTGCAGCCAGTCACTTTCCTCGGCGGTCATGTGCCGTTCTTGTACATGATTGGCTGCAATGGTCATGTGAACAATGTGTGGCTGTAGAACCAGCAGGGACCGGAGTGGTGGCGCAAGAGTGTCAGGACATACGGATTCTGTCAGGAACTGTTCCCACCCAAAATAGACTGAGTGATAGACTCATACCCAAAAAGACTGAGTGCTGTAATAAAATCAAAAGGTGCTTCAACAAAGTATTAGTTTAAGGGTGTGCACTCTTATGCAACCATATTAGTTTATTTTTATATTTCTCTTCCCTCTACCTAAAAGATTTCAGTTTGTTTTTCAATTGAGTGGTACAGTTTATAGGTCACATTAAAGGTGGAAAAAGTTCCGAAATGACTTATCTTTGTCTAATTTTTTTACATCACAGAAACCTGACATTTTAACAGGGGTGTGTAGACTTTTTATATCCACTGTATGTGAATGAGCCCTTACCATTTCATACAGTCATCATTCATTTAAGTCTTATGATTTTCTATGCTGTGTGCTTTTCTGACGCTATCAGACATTGATGACCTGCAAACACCATTTGCAGAACATGGCATGTAAGCCAATAAAGTCCTGTGTAATGACTGGTATGTAGTCAAGATCTAGACTCCATTGGCTCTGACTGTTCCTTTTCATCCCCTTCCTTCAAGGGGTTAATGGGACCTTCCCATTTAAATGCACTTTAGCAAAGCATAAGATCCCAGCAATAAGAGGCCTCATCACCAGGGGTGGAAAATCCAATACTTATTTCTGAAATGCTCACATGACCCAGAGTGGAGCTTATTTTTTAATCATGCATCCATAAAAGTAACCCTTGGGACTCGGAGCAGCGAGACCAGCCAAGGGTCAGGCTGAAGCCTTTATCACTCCCAAACACAGGGGCTTAGAGAATAAATGACATTCTGTAGATTGATTTACATTTACCATTTAAAATTTATGGTAGCCTCAAATGAAAGGAAGCAACGGAGAGCGGGGGGCAATAATCCCACCCCGCACTAAAACACTGAGCATCTCCTAATTAAGTGCTAAGGAAATATGGATTCTCCTTATCTTTGCAAATCACCTCGACTCTGGAAGAGAGGAGCCGGTTGTGGTTATAAAGCAGCGGAGGGCTACTGTGGGCCATCCGGAGCGCTCTGCCAAGAATAAATCTGCCAACTCCCTTCACTTGCCAGATGTGGAGGGCACCGGGGGATACGGTATAAATGAGCTGTTATTTAATGGGGATTATGTTGAATTGTCAACTGCTTGTCTCGGCTTGCAACCTTCTGCTTCAGACACAAGCGCAGAATATTTCTCGTCGTCTTTATTAGGCTGCGTTCAGATCTCCGTCGGTCAGATAAAAAAAAGTTCCATGCAGTTTTTTGTAGGCGAAAATTTGCATTTATGCCAGAAATCGGCCGGATCACCGCTGGACCTCATTGCAGTCATTGGGGGATCGGCAGTGAAGTAGGGGATCCGGCAGAATGCTCTGTGCCGGAAACAGCCTGCCGGATCTCGTGACGGAGTTGTGAATGAGGCCTTAACAGACAAAAAATTGCAACTGGTGTGTGAGATGGAGCAGAATATACAGTGTGTGTATATATATATTCACCTTTTGCCCTTCAAGGGGTTGTCCCATGAAAAATGTTCTACTTTTGTATTTGCATGAAATAAAAAATGTATTATAGCCGCCAAGTTATTCACTGAAATCCATCTGTATAGCGCCACCTGCTGTTTGCTATTTTTCTAATTTCTCTGTCCTGCTCATTGAGCATATGCTCAGTTCCATCCTTCAGCTACCACTAGCTGCAGCAGAAAAGAGACACCCCCACCGAGGAAGGGACATGCACCCTACGGTGACTGCTTGAAATAAATATAGGAGGACAATTAGAGCAATGAATGTGGAGGTCTCTGGATCCATGTGAGGCACAGGGCTGGTTCTAGCTTTGTTAGAAAGAGGTTGTCATGTACTAGATTATGGTGATTTTCAGAATTTACATTATTTATGAGATAACCCTTTTAATATTCATTATCATGGCGCATTGGTGGGGGTCCAAATCCCAGAACACCAGCCGATGAGGCCACTGAGCTTCGAGTCCTGCGGCCTCTTTACAGCTTACCAAGCATGGCACCTTTGTATAGTGGCTGTGCTTGGTATTGCAGCCCTGGCCCATGACGTCACTGGCCCAGGAAGAGGCTGTAGCGCTGTTTGACGCACCGCAGCCTCTTTAAGCAGTTGATTGCACCCCAACCGATCAGATATTGATGACTTTTTGTGGATTGATCATCCTATTGAACTCCCAGTAAACCCACCTAAAGGGATTTCCAGTATTAGACAAAAGACTCTGGTTTGGTCAAGAAACCGGGCCCCATTTTAAATGAGAATCCAAGCTGTAGATCTTATGGCATGGGTTTTTTTTTGTATGGCTTTCAAGGCTGTGTTGAGGAAAAATAAGAAGTGAAAGGTTACTTTTTGGTGGTGTTTCCAGGAAAACCACCCACGAAAGTCTACAACAGAAATACACGGGTCAGCTAATTTTTCTAGCATGTACTATATTTTTCGTTTTATAAGACGCACCTAAGTATAAGACGCACCTAGGTTTTGGAGAAGGAAGATCAGAATTATTTTTTTTTTTTTTTATCAGACCTTAGATCAGACCCCCAATCTTTATCAGACAACAGATCAGACCCCCAATCTTTATCCGACCCCCAAACTTTCAGGCTGCAGAACAGACCACCCAATCAAACACCCAGTCTTCATAAGAACTATCAGATGAAGATCTTATCAGCTGTATTCAGGATCCTAATCCCTGGCAAGTAGAGCAGAGAGGAGGAAGAAGCAGCTCTTTAGCTGTCCTGCTGTGTGATTAGGACAGGTTATGTGTGTACCAATAGGACGGTGCCTATTTTATTTATCCCTAGACAAAACAAGCCATTATAACTAATGAAACCAATTTGGGAATATATTTATAATAAAGTAATATTTAAAGGGACACTGACAGGCCAAATCAGCATATATAGTTAGATATATGACATTACAGGTCTTATAGAGTCTTTTAAAAGCATATAAGTATCCCCCCTGTCCACCTTATAAAGAGCGAAATATAAAGTTTTATAACCTACTTGTCCGGTCAGCAATCTGCCCAAGGGGCGGCGTTTCATGTGAAAATGCGCCCAGCCAGCCTTCCCAACTGCCGTTCTTAAGCCCCGCCCAGCTCATCATTATTCACTTCGCTGGGCGGCGGCTAGAACTCTCCCCAGTCCCGATCCTGCGCATGGGCAATTCAATCCTCTGGGTTCATGCCCAATCTTCTGCGCCTGCGCCCCGCCGTGGTTAGATCGCGCATGCGTACACACACAGCCTGCCTGCGTCTTGGAGGCAGCTGCAGCCTCAGCCTTAGCCATGCACTGTTCAGAGCAGCGCTTCAGAGCACACATCGTCAAAGGGGTTAATAGTGCGTCCCAGAGGATTGAATTGCCCTTGCGCAGGATCGGGACTGGGGAGAGTTCTAGCCGCCGCCCAGCGAAGTGAATAATGATGAGCTGGGCGGGGCTTAAGAACGGCAGTTGGGAAGGCTGGCTGGGCGCATTTTCACATGAAACGCCGCCCCTTGGGCAGATTGCTGACAGGAGAAGCAGGTTATAAAAACTTTATATTTCGCTCTTTATAAGGTGGACAGGGGGGATAGTTATATGCTTTTAAAAGACTCTATAAGACCTGTAATGTCATATATCTAACTATATATGCTGATTTGGCCTGTCAGTGTCCCTTTAAGTATTTCATTTTTTAATTCCTGGAGAACCTCTTTATCTATACAGATTCCAGAGGTAACCAGAGAACCGCTGGATTTGACATGTGAGTGATAGTTGGTTTGTTATTTTATGAATTTTTTTTGGGGGTACTATGATTTATTATATTGTTGATAAACCCTTTAAAGGGGTAATGCCATGATTCATGTAAAAAAATGAGAATCAGAAATCATATAGTACATGACAATATCTTTCTAACAAAGCTAGAACCAGCCCTGTACCTCACATGGGTCCGGAGATCTCCCCTTTCATTGCTCCAGTTGGTCTGCTAGATATTTTTCAGACTCAGAGCTTAGTGAGTGTAACCTTTTTTTTTTTTTTTTTTTTTTTTGGGGGGTCTGTTCATTCTGTTGCAGCTCAGGAGGGCAAGTCCTTTCTGCTGTTGCTCTTTCTTTCTAACTGCAACAGTTTCTAACCAGATACAGCTGGTGGCATTTGAAAATTTAAACTGAGCATGTGCGTCCACCGCAGTGAGGTGGACAGAGAAATAAGGAAAAGAACAAACAGCAGAGAGATAGCGCTACAGAGATAGATTTTATGTAAAAACTCAGTGGCTATACGTCATTTTTAATTACATGCAATTAAAAAAGTATTTAGATCCAGGTGCTGGTTTGAAAAAAAATATAGAATATATTATGTGGGACAATCCCTTTAATGTTCCTTCAGCCTGTCCCTGTTATGTTTTCCCCTTTTTGTGAAGATTACAATTACTGTCACGTATTGTTGACTATGACCACAGCCGGTAATATCTTCTGCTTTATGAAGAGTTGTAATTAAGTTAAGCAACGGGTCTTAATACGTCTTGGGCTCCAGTAGGCACCCATCATGTTCACTCCTCCACCCTGTCTTCGCTGTTCCATTTGTCTTCTGGCAAAGCAATCAGCGTGAAGCTAAACATTCCCAGTTATTTTTATTCATTTCACATGAAACAGAACATTTCACCAACGCTGTTGCTTTGTAGGACGGCAAGGAACCAAACAATGAGGGCAGAGAGCAAACAGATCAATGGATGAGTATGCTCGACTCTATTTAACATGCCCCCAATAAAGTCCTGCCAGCCGCAAGTAATACAATGTTCTGAGATTTCTGGGTGATTGGGAAGTTTTCTCGAGGACATTATTATTATTATTATTTTTTTTGCAGCTTTCCTCCCATTGCGAAAAGGCAAAAAAAGTAAAGTAACAAACAGCTGGAGTTTAATTATTCTGACTCGATTACAGAACATCAACGAGTTATTTTGATTTGTGTGTAAGCCATGCCATGGGTATACTTAAAAGCCTAAGAGTCTGCCAAACTCAGCCTGGCTGTCTACACTTATCTCTCAAACATGTGAGGATGCTCATGGCACCGTACCAAGGTTATTATCCCAGTGTTGCTGTTTGTTTTCTTCAAGTAAAAGGTCATTGGACTCGCACAGAATCCTAAGTTCGAGGTGTAGAATTTCAAGAAGTCAGAAGTTGGTCCTAGCCTAAAGGAGTTCAAAAAACAACTAAAATACCCTTTATTAAAGGTGTTGTCCAGGTTTTATTTTTAATAGTGCCTTTGAAGAGATCTGTACTTTCCTGCTTCCTTTCGGCTCTGTGGCTTCTAGCAGTCTTCACTGGATTTTCCATCCCTGCTTGTAAACTTCACGCACGTTGCTGCAGCCAATGACTGGCCTCACCGGTAACGTGTCCACATTCAGGACATGAGCCAGCATAGGCATGCTATTTCGGGACATGTCACTGCTGAAGCCAGTCATTGGCTGCAGCAGTGCACGTGACCTGTCTGTGCTGAATTTTATAGACTGGGATTGTAAGTCCAGTGAAGGGAGCCAGAATGGAACGGCAAAGAGCAGGTATAGATCCCTTTACAGGTACCACTGGGTGAATTTGAAAAAAATATTTAAAAAATCCTGGACAACCCCTTTGATATATATCAAAGTGTGGTGATGTGTACAGTAAGTGCTGGGAGTGTTTGTCTGGACTGGATTTCATGTGGACTGGGGATAGGTTTGGTAGTGGGATCTGACAGTCCACACCCTTCCACTACATGTATTGTCTGTTGCCAGAGGTGATCGCAGGTGAGGACTGCTGCTGTAGTCAAGGAGGGATAAAACAACCCTCTGTGTATGACTTGGAGGGAGAAAGGCTGAGCAAGCCTAAGAGAGAGGGGAGCCTGAGAGGCTCTGGGTGGTCTCAGCCAGGAGGCTGTTGAAGTCTGATCTCTTCCCTGTCTGAACTTGTGTTGGATGAGCGGACCTGCTAAGGGTTGGAGTCTGAGACCCTGTGTATAAGCTGTGCTTAGAGGTGAGTGTATTAGTTAGTGCCCAGACGGACAGGAGTTTTTCATTCTGTTTATGTTTGTGCTGGTGACAAAATAAAGCATCATTTGGACTTTACATCCGTTGTCTGACGAGACGTCTGTGATTGCAACCCCCTAAAAGAGAGAGCGATCCCTTACAAAAGTTTAGGAATTACTGCTTTCTTTAAAGAATCACTGTACTTTCACACATCGTTACATAATTGAATAGTGCAAGCGACCACAAGAAACTTTGTAATATGTTTTATCAGTGAGAAATGTCTAGTTATCAATTGTTTACCTTCCCCATTGCTAACTGTTTTTCACTTTGAAAAAATGCTTTGAATTCTGTCTTGAGAGGACCAGAGATCCACAGGAGGATCATGTTACACATGTCAATACATGTCTATGGAGAAGGGGGGGGGGAGCGAGAAGCAGCAGAATGAGTTAGATGTGAACCAAAGAGACTAAAGAAACTGCACAGCTACATAGGAGATTTATATCTCGGTACACTTGCTGAGTTTACAACCAGTATAGGTCAGTTCTCCTCTGTAATGTCCTTCATGATCCTGGGGCTGCTTCTGAGTGAGTAAAAGAAGCTTAGGAAGCAGCTTCTCCTCTACTTTCTGTGTGCAGTGGATGGCAGCTAGCATGTCTGAGAGATCTGCAAACTAGATGTTCAGCATATGCAAAGGAAAACTGCTAAAAAATGCCAGATACAAGTGACATAGAAATAGTTATATTTCTCATTTACTACACACTGTACTATTGATTAATGTAGAGTTTGCTGAAAGGTTAGATATGCGTTAATATTCGTTTATAATGCTCATCGTATGGCAAAGGGGATCAAAATCTAAAAGAAATGCTTGATTGCTTGTCATGGCAGGGTTCATGTATCCTGTCACAGTTGGTAACCAAAAGGGTGCTTAATGATACCAAATGCCACCAGCAGACACCGGTACTATAAAAGGCACATGGCAGACGATGAGCCCTATTAAATAACCCTTGCATTGGGTCCCTAGAGGTTCAAGTTACACTTTATAGAGATTTTTGTCTTGTCCCCCACTTCAGCTCACCTGGTGTCTTTTTTTTATACATCTATTTATCTAGGTGTCTTTTGATAGTAATGCCTTGATCATATGGCATGACCTGCCAGACCATGGGGTTTTCCAGGCTGTTGGATTGAATGCATACATAAAGATGTCACAAAGCGGAGTTTGTCATTTGCTATTAATATACAGTTGCAAGAAAAAGTATGTGAACCCTTTGGAATGATATGGATTTATGCACAAATTGGTCATAAAATGTGATCTAATCTTCATCTAAGTCACAACAATAGACAATCACAGTCTGCTTAAACTAATAACACACAAAGAATTAAATGTTACCATGTTTTTATTGAACACACCATGTAAACATTCACAGTGCAGGTGGAAAAAGTATGTGAACCCCTAGACTAATGCCATCTCCAAGAGCTAATTGGAGTGAGGTATCATCCAACTGGAGTCCAATCAATGAGATGAGATTGGAGGTGTTGGTTACAGCTGCCCTGCCCTATAAAAAAAACACACACCGGTTCTGGGTTTGCTTTTCACAAGAAGCATTGCCTGATGTGAATGATGCCTCGCACAAAAGAGCTCTCAGAAGACCTACGATTAAGAATTGTTGACTTGCATAAAGCTGGAAAGGGTCATAAAAGTATCTCCAAAAGCCTTGCTGTTCATCAGTCCACGGTAAGACAAATTGTCTATAAATGGAGAAAGTTCAGCACTGTTGCTAGTCTCCCTAGGAGTGGCCGTCCTGTAAAGATGACTGCAAGAGCAGACTGCTCAATGAGGTGAAGAAGAATCCTAGAGTGTAAGCTAAAGACTTACAAAAGTCTCTGGCATATGCTAACATCTCTATTAGCGAATCTACGATACGTAAAACACTAAACAAGAATTGATTTCATGCAAGGATACCACAGAGGAAGCCACTGCTGTCCAAAAAAAACATTGCTGCACGTTTACAGTTTGCACAAGAGCACCTGGATGTTCCACAGCAGTACTGGCAAAATATTCTGTGGACAGATAAAATCAAAGTTGAGTTGTTTGGAAAAAACACACAACACTATGTGCGGAGAAAAAGAGGCACAGCACACCAACATAAAAACCTCATCCCAACTGTGAAGTATGGTGGTGGGGGCATCATGGTTTGGGGCTGCTTTGCTGTGTCAGGGCCTGGATGGATTGCTATCATCGAAGGAAAAATTAATTCCCAAGTTTATCAAGACATTTTGCAGGAGAACTTAAGGCCATCTGTCCACCAGCTTAAGCTCAACAGAAGATGGGTGTTGCAACAGGACACGACCCAAAGCATAGAAGTAAATCAACAACAGAATGGCTTAAACAGAAGAAAATACGCCTTCTGGAGTGGCCCAGTCAGAGTCCTGACCTCAACCCAATTGAGATGCTGTGGCATGACCTCAATAAAGCGATTCACACCAGACATCCCATGAATATTGCTGAACTGAAACAGTTCTGTAAAGAGGAATGGTCAAGAATTACTCCTGACCGTTGTGCACGTCTGATCTGCAACTACAGAAAACGTTTGGTTGAAGTTATTGCTGCCAAAGGAGGTTCAACCAGTTATTAAATCCAAGGGTTCACATACTTTTTCCACCTGCACTGTGAATGTTTACATGGTGTGTTCAATAAAAACATGGTAACATTTAATTATTTTTGTGTTATTAGTTTAAGCAGACTGTGATTGTCTATTGTTTTGACTTAGATGAAGATCAGATCACATTTTATGACCAATTTGTGCAGAAATCCATATCATTCCAAAGGGTTCACATACTTTTTCTTGCAACTGTAATGTGCCTTTTCTTGGTTTCCGATAGAACTGCAGATCAACCTGTAAGTAAGGGAACTGCAAGCAGCTCCAGCTTCACTTGGTGGACCTGGTATAGACCTGTCTCTTCCCCGATGGTGTCAAGGAACAATTCATTTAATTCCATTATGTTAAGTTTACATTCTATTTAAACAAAGTATTACAGAAAAGCTCAAATACTGATTACTTAAAGAGGACTTTTCACTGGTCCTGACATTACAATACAGTATTAGTACCTGGCTGTGTAGGGCATGATGAGTAGATGTCCGAGCAATCATTTTTTTTCCAAATGGGCTGTATGCTTATAGGCCCGTATGCTAATTAATAGCATTGGTACGGAGAGGAGGAGACGGCCGTGTTTCTCAAGAAGCGTCACCTTTTCCCTGGCTGTGACGCGCTCTGCTGTGATAGGACAAGCTTACAGCCGGGAGGAAGGAGACGCCCGTTGAGAAACACGGTGTCACCTCCTCCCTGTACCGATGCTATTAATTAGCATACATGGTGGCAAAAGAGAACGGGGGGCACAGCGGGGGAATGGAGCAGCGCATCTGAAAAAAATTACTGCACGGAAATCTACTCATCATGCCCTGAACAGCCAGGCGCTAATATTGTAATGTAGGACTCTTTAAGACATGTCTGACCATATTTAATGAGAAAAATGATGGACCCCAAGTCCATGTCATCGGTCAGGTGCCTTTGGTATACAGGGAGTGCAGAATTATTAGGCAAGTTGTATTTTTGAGGATTAATTTTATTATTGAACAACAACCATGTTCTCAATGAACCCAAAAAACTCATTAATATCAAAGCTGAATATTTTTGGAAGTAGTTTTTAGTTTGTTTTTAGTTTTAGCTATTTTAGGGGGATATCTGTGTGTGCAGGTGACTATTACTGTGCATAATTATTAGGCAACTTAACAAAAAACAAATATATACCCATTTCAATTATTTATTTTTACCAGTGAAACCAATATAACATCTCAACATTCACAAATATACATTTCTGACATTCAAAAACAAAACAAAAACTAATCAGTGACCAATATAGCCACCTTTCTTTGCAAGGACACTCAAAAGCCTGCCATCCATGGATTCTGTCAGTGTTTTGATCTGTTCACCATCAACATTGCGTGCAGCAGCAACCACAGCCTCCCAGACACTGTTCAGAGAGGTGTACTGTTTTCCCTCCTTGTAAATCTCACATTTGATGATGGACCACAGGTTCTCAATGGGGTTCAGATCAGGTGAACAAGGAGGCCATGTCATTTAGATTTTCTTCTTTTATACCCTTTCTTGCCAGCCACGCTGTGGAGTACTTGGACGCGTGTGATGGAGCATTGTCCTGCATGAAAATAATGTTTTTCTTGAAGGATGCAGACTTCTTCCTGTACCACTGCTTGAAGAAGGTGTCTTCCAGAAACTGGCAGTAGGACTGGGAGTTGAGCTTGACTCCATCCTCAACCCGAAAAGGCCCAACAAGCTCATCTTTGATGATACCAGCCCATACCAGTACTCCACCTCCACCTTGCTGGCGTCTGAGTCGGACTGGAGCTCTCTGCCCTTTACCAATCCAGCCACGGGCCCATCCATCTGGCCCATCAAGACTCGCTCTCATTTCATCAGTCCATAAAACCTTAGAAAAATCAGTCTTGAGATATTTCTTGGCCCAGTCTTGACGTTTCAGCTTGTGTGTTTTGTTCAGTGGTGGTCGTCTTTCAGCCTTTCTTACCTTGGCCATGTCTCTGAGTATTGCACACCTTGTGCTTTTGGGCACTCCAGTGATGTTGCAGCTCTGAAATATGGCCAAACTGGTGGCAAGTGGCATCTTGGCAGCTGCACGCTTGACTTTTCTCAGTTCATGGGCAGTTATTTTGCGCCTTGGTTTTTCCACACGCTTCTTGCGACGCTGTTGACTATTTTGAATGAAACGCTTGATTGTTCGATGATCACGCTTCAGAAGCTTTGCAATTTTAAGAGTGCTGCATCCCTCTGCAAGATATCTCACTATTTTTGACTTTTCTGAGCCTGTCAAGTCCTTCTTTTGACCCATTTTGCCAAAGGAAAGGAAGTTGCCTAATAATTATGCACACCTGATATAGGGTGTTGATGTCATTAGACCACACCCCTTCTCATTACAGAGATGCACATCACCTAATATGCTTAATTGGTAGTAGGCTTTCGAGCCTATACAGCTTGGAGTAAGACAACATGCATAAAGAGGATGATGTGGTCAAAATACTCATTTGCCTAATAATTCTGCACACAGTGTATGTTGCCTGATGGACCCGTCACAGTTTTTTTTAATCTTCTGTTATAAACAGAAGTGGCAATACAGATGTGAATGGAACCTAAGTAGTACAAAAATTACTGTTTTGACATATGTTTGACATTTTTGTATACATTCTGGTTGGTAAAACAAATTTCCCCACCTGCGGTGTTCTGTCAGGTGAGTTGTGGTAGTGAAAAATGACCACCTTCATTGTTTTTACAAAATCATAACCGGTATAGCTGAAGACCAGATAATACAATAAATCATCCAGTATGTGTAAATGAAACAACCACAATACAGATTGTATGCTTTTAGATATAGACCAGAGATCAGCAACTTTGGGCACACCAGCTGTTGTGAAACTACAATTCCCAGCATGCTCCATTCATTTCTGTGAGAGTTCTGAGAAGAGCAGAGGAAGTATGCATGCTGGGAGTTGTAGTTTCACAACAGCTGGAGAGCCGGAGGTTGCCTACCTTTGATATAGACAGGTAAAGAGCCTTTCACCAATTTCCTAAAATTACAAGAACAATGTTTAACTCCTTAAGGACCGGGCTCATTTTCACTTTAAGGACCAGGCCATTTTTTGCAATTCTGACCAGTGTCACTTTATGTGGTGATAACTTTAAAACTGTTTGACTTATCTAAGCCATTCTGAGATAGTTTTTTCGTCACATATTGTACTTCATGACACTCGTAAAATGGAGTCAAAAAAATGTATTTCTATTTATAAAAAAAATACCAAATTTACCAAAAATTAGCAAATTTCCAAGTTTCAATTTCTCTACTTCTATAATACATAGTAATACCTATAAAAATAGTTATTACCGTACTTTACATTCCCCATATGTCTACTTCATGTTTGGATCATTTTGGGAATGACATTTTATTTTTTTGGGACGTTACAAAACTTAGAAGTTTAGAAGCCAATCTTGAACTTTTTCTGAAATTTTCAAAAACCCACTTTTTAAGGACCAGTTCAGGTCTGAAGTCACTTTGTGAGGCTTACATAATAGAAACCACCCAAAAATGACCCATTTTAATAATTTTTTTCCAGTTACAAAGCAAGGCTTAATAGCCAAACAAAACTCAATATTTATGGCTCTGATCTTATTCTGTAGTTTACAGAAACACCCCATATGTGGTCGTAAACTGCTGTACGGGCACACGGCAGGGCGCAGAAGGAAAGGAATGCCATACGGTTTTTGGAAGGCAGATTTTGCTGGACTGTTTTTTTGACACCATGTCACATTTGAAGACCCCCTGATGCACCCCTAGAGTGGAAACTCCAAAAAAGTGACCCCATTTTAGAAACTACGGGATAGGGTGGCAGTTTTCTTGGTACTATTTCAGGGTACATTTGATTTTTGGTTGCTCTATATTACACTTTTTTTGAGGCAAGGTAACAAGAAATAGCTGTTTTGGCAGCGTTTTTATTTTTTGTTATTTACAACATTCATCTGACAGGTTAGAGCATGTGGTATTTTAATAGAGCAGGTTGTCACGGACGCGACAATACCAAATATGACTCCTTTTTATGGTTGTTTGTTTCAGTTTTACATAACAAAGCATATATTTTTTTTTAAATGATTCTTTAGTGTCTCCACATTCTGAAGGCCATAGTTTTATTTATTTTCTTGGCGACTGTCTTGTGTAGTGGCTACTTTTTTTCGGCATGAGATGACGTTTGATTGGCTCTATTTTGGGGTGCGTATGACTTTTTGATCGCTTGCTATTACACTTTTGATGTAAGGTGACAAAAAAAAAAGGCTTTTTTTACACCGTTTTTATTTTTTTACGGTATTCATCTGAGGGGTTAGGTCATGGGATATTTTTATAGAGCAGGTTATTACGAACGTGGCGATACCTAATATGTATTTTTTTTTTATTTGCTTAAGTTTTACTCAATAACAGCTTTTTTAAAACAAAAAAAATTGTTTTAAGTGTCTCCATATTCTGAGCCATAGTTTTTTTATTTTTTGGGCGATTGTCTTAGGTAGGGGATCATTTTTTGAAGGATGAGGTGACAGTTAGATTGGTACTATTTTGGTGGGCATATGCCTTTTTGATCGCTTGCTGTTGTACTTTTAGTGATGTAAGGTGACAAAAAATAGTTTATTTAGCACAGTTTTTATTTGTTACGGTGTTCATCTGAGGGGTTAGGTCATGTGATATGTTTATAGAGCCGGTCGATACGGACGCGGCGATACCCAATAAGTCAACTTTTTTTATTTTTTTCTATTTTTCCTATTTTTTACATTTTTTTTTACTTTATTTGGGGAAAATGGTGTTTTTGTTTTTTTTACTTGAAAATTATAATTTTTTGGGGTGAAAACATTATATTTTCAACTTTTTTTTCACTTAATTTTTTGTCCCACTTTGGGACTTCAACTTTTGGGGGTCTGATCCCCTTTACAATGCATTCCAATACTTCTGTATTGGAATGCATTGGCTGTATGAGTAATAAAGTGTGTATTACTCATACAGCTTCCTGCCTGTGAGATCCAGGGGGCTGGATCTCACAGGCTTTACACCGGAAGGCAGCCTCGATGCCTAACGAAGGCATCGCGCTGCCTTCCCTGCTATCTCGTCCCTGTCACAGCAGCACGGGGACCCGATGGCCACTGCAGTCGCCTCCCGATAACCAGGAAACGCCGCAAACTGCAAATCTGAATTGTCACAGGACCCCCCTGCACACTGTCCCAGGGTGCCTGCTGAGCGGCGGTGATTGGAACTACACATGACGTACCGGTACGTCATTTGTCCCCAAGAGGTTAAGAGACTTGACGGATTTAGCAAAAATTTTATTTTTCTTTTGTGAATTTTAAGCAACTGTGGCCCAATGTAAAATGTGAAAGAGCTCCTCCAACTATGTCTGAGTGCAGTGCTCAACTAGGGAGATCTGGACCAGGTCTACAAGCCTAAAGGTACTTTCACACTAGTGTTTTTCTTTTCCGGTATTGAGTTCCATCACAGGGGCTCAATACCGGAAAAGACTGATCAGTTTTATCCTAATGCATTCTGAATGGAGAGCAATCCGTTCAGGATGCATCAGTTCAATCCCTCTTACCTTTTTTTGGCCGGAGATAATACCGCAGCATGCTGCATTTTTCTCCCCGGCCAAAAATCCTGAACACTTGCCGGAATGCCGGCATTAATTTCCATTGAAGTGTTTTAATGCCGAATCCGGTAGTAAGTGTTTTGGGAAACCGGATCTGGTTTCCCAATCTGCACATGCGCAGACCTTTAAGAATGTGAAATAAATAAATAAATACCGGATCCGTTTTTCCAGATGACAACCAGAAAGATGGATCCGGTATTGCAATGCATTTGTCAGACAGATCCGGATCCGTCTCACAAATGCATCCATTTGCGTATGGATTTCCGGATCCGGCAGGCATTTCCGGCGATGGAACGGCCTGCCGGAATCCTCTGTTGCAAGTGTGAAAGTTGCCTAAAGGGAGGCCCTCATGGGGTTTGGAGGGAAGTGAACAAGAAGGATGGGAAAGTGTTAATATTATGGGGGGGAGGGAGGGTTAAAAGGGAGAAAAAAAAAGAGTGGGCCGGTAGCCATTTTGGTTAGCCACCATACAGCGCTGATTTGACATTTGTTTTCAAGTTAACAACAAGTGTTTTTGAACGGCTGTGTAGCCAAGATACAATCGTAGCAGCCTTGGCAGTGGCGGAGGGTTCCTTGGACTTGGCGCTAAGCGTAGCTTTCGTGTGGTAGGGAGGAAGCTAAAAAAGGCTCTGGAATTCCCAAGTTCAGAAGTAGGTCTGATCTGATTGTTATCTGCCCAGGTGTAATGAGCTAGGGGCCCATCGGTTTCTGGTTCTGCTTCTGAGATGGTGTTCATCCGCTAGAAGGGTTGGACAGACCCCCTTCAGATTTTTGGGGCTCCAAGGACCTCCCCTGGTCGTATTTGTCTCAGGGATTGGTGTTCAGTTGTGGTGAATTTTTGAGGTGGCGGGGCTGCTGTGGCTAGTTAAATCCATTCATTGTTTCCATATCATTATTGGGTCAAAAACTGGGTTATGAAGGAAAGGTTAGGAACATGAATAGGTTGGGGAAAGATTCAACAATCCCCCTAGTCAAAGGACTTGTGCCATGGCCATGTATGCACACTACTGCTCCATTAATACAGAGGATTCAGTGTTCTCCATTCGTGTGATTGGTAGGGGTCCCAAGTTGTATCCCCTGTAATAGTACATTTTTCATCCACCCCTTGTATAGGTAATAAATGTTTATGGGAATATTAGGTAACAACCCCTGTGCTAGCTGTAAAGTTGACAAGGGGTGTTGGTTAGGGATCCTTTATCATTCAGTATCACAATAAAATAAAACCTAGGCAAAATAAAATCTAAATAACTTGCGTGCAAAGCAAAAATGAGAATATCAAAAAGTAAAACAAACTAAAAGAAAAATATTTCAGTTCATTCTTAAATCACCTCCTCGAACTGTAAAACTGTTTATAGCAAACACTAGTTTCATCTTTCTGGACTGTAGCTCAGTTTTTACTGTCAGGATTTTTTTATGTAATTTTTTTTTCTTCAAATTTTAGATTCACAGAAATTAAAGATTCATCGGGGAAACTTGACCTCAACCTGCTTTCCCCATCTAAGAAGGACTACTGGGCTATGTTAGCGTACAACCGTTCCAAGCTCTGCAATGTTCTCTTCTCCAAGGAATTGAACCGCCGCCTCTCTCCTCATGGGGTGACGTCCAACGCGGTGCATCCAGGAAACATGATGTATTCGTCCATTCATAGGAACTGGTGGGGGTACAGGTTGCTGTTTGGTTTGGTTCGACCCTTCACAAAGTCCATGGTGAGTGAAGTTCTTAACATATTGTTAGCTTTAGCTGTTGGCATAGGATCAAAGTGGATTGAAAATCCAGATGTACGTATTTGCTCGACCTCTCTGCCTTTGATACCTGCGAGGCTTATTTCAGTAGTTTATGGTGCTCTGACGCCATAATAATCTCAACACAATCCCATCTATAGCTTCCAACACTGAGTTCCTTTTCGCTGTAGAGATCTTGTTCCTTCTGATAATTACTCGACGATGTGCAATGCATTCGTCTGAGGAGTGGAGACAAGAGAAATGTGATACGATAAAATCATGGGAATTGGCTTTTTTTTTCTCGAATTGTTAGAAAAGGAGTGAATTGAAAAACATTGCAGACGTTTGGCTGGAGATCTTATTGGAATGACTGCCCCGGGAAAGTTTGGAGAGGTGTGGTAAAGCTTCACGGTGACCTCTTCTCTTTTCCGGTCATTGACTGCAAAATATGAAAATGTGTGTGGTATTTTCTTTTTCTGCGTACATGAAAAATTGCATTTATATTTCCTATAATATTGCACTTAATTGATGCCCTAATGTAACGAGATCTCTAAACTCCAGTAGGTCTGCAGTGGTGCATGAGAAAAAAGATGCGGGGCACACTTTAATTTATGAATACTTTTGGTCTATAGATTAGGATGAAGCCTGTACATTTACTGTTTATTGTAGCTTGCTTTTGACTTGATGAATTTGTTTCTTCGGTTGGTAGCAATATTATTATTATAAAAGCAACAGAGAAAGTTAAAATAACAAGCGTTTTTTTTTGGGTTTAAGCTTTGCATCCTTGTGTTCTTGAGGAACTTAGATCAGTTCTTTATAAACAAGTATGGTGCCAACCGGTGAAAATCAAACAATATCCAGTTAATTAAAAGGGATATTCCCATCTCATAAAGGGATGGATTATCCTTGTATGATCATTTGGGCTTTGACCTCTGGGGCAACTACCGAATGTCGGGGTTGCAGTGCCGATTCAGTGCTGAGATGAAATAAGGAGAGGCCGGACACTGCCTGACAACTATGACAGGTAAGTGTTGATTTAAGCAGTTGACATTGTAACAAATGTGCTTATTAGACGAGCTAAAGGCTATTAATGTTGAAATGGTCTTTTGCAATTGGATAATAAATTGACTAAAAGAGCTTTATAAAGAGAGAACGGACTATGATTCAACTAAATTGGTACTTAAACACCTGGGATCTTTTGGGGAGCACCAATCAACTCTTGACACAGACGTTGTAGTTTACAGTATTATGGTTTGTGTTTGCTATTGACTCCAGTTGATGGATTATTAAACATTTTCCACAATATTTATATCCCTGTCTAGGGAGAACAAGTAGTTTATGCAGTTCAGTGTGGATACATTTAGGGTTATGTTCTTCAGCTGTAGTATTATACATGCCATGTATGCTTAAAGTGTAACTGTCATATTATTTTTAATTTGCTAGTGTATTAGAGCTAGGCATGTATACTCGAGTTAGTCTGTCAATGATTGTCAAAAGATCTGTAATTATTTTATAATAACAGCTTTCATGAATGTCCCCTGTCCCTTTCCACTGGTCCCTTAAAAGACCATTGCTAGGGCTCGTCTGTCTCCAGATCATTGTAAACAGAAGGCAGAGGGGCGGTCCTCCGCACTCCATGCCTGCATTAGGCTTCAGAGTGAGGAGGCGTGTCTCTCAGTAATCCAATCTGATTGGCTGGCAGGAAGCTGCTGACTACAGCAAGTGTGTATGTAAAGTGAGGGAAGGCAGTTTTGGCCTCAGGGGAATCTTGGCAAGGACAGCCATGCCAAACTTCCCCCTGGAATCCTGTCAGCAGCAGTGTCCTTTCTGCTTTCCATTCATCTCAATCGAAGGCAGTGCTGAGGATTGGGAGCGGCAGCTTAAAGCCGCCTCCGAGAATTGGCATGTCCCTCCTGGTCACAGCTGTAAGCCGCCGCTCTGTGATCCACAGCGCTTCTTCCCATTGAAATGAATGGGAGGCAGAAACCACACAGCCCCCAGAGTCCTGATGTCCGCCCCAAAATTCCATGGTAAAACCCGCCATGTGAACGGCCCGTAAAGCTGATGCGGATTATTATTATTTTTTTTATTTATTTATTTTTAAGGTGTTTTTTAATGTTTTTTTGGGTGTTATTTCGACGAGGATTTTGATTCCAGGCCATTCTTCTTTTTACAATGGTGCAGTTTTTAAAACTTCAAGCAGAAAAGAAAAAAAAACTCTGTGTAGTTTAACATTTAACATGCTGTGAAGTTTAAGCTGGTTGAAATCAATATGGAAGTTCTGCATGCATTTTTGGTAAGAATTTTTGGTGCGGAATCCCCGCCAAAATCCTTTCCCAAAATGCTCTGTGTGAGCCTGCCCTTACATTGTCATCTTTAGTGCTCCAGTGAAGTCATAGGGCACGCGGACAAGTGTTGTCCTGACATTTTATGGCGGCACCTATATGTTGCTCAATCTGAGAATGTTGGTCTCTAGGTGGTGCACCCCTAAGGACACCTGTCTTTTGGGGAAGCGGGCGACCATACCTGTATTACCTGCCATCAGATCCGACGACATCTTAATAACTATGATAGGCACTGCGCCAGCTCATGTATTACTTGATATATACGTTCCATTGATGGGTATGAAGTGAGGATCCCGAATAAAGCAACGCTGCGAGCCTAAGTGCAATTATCACACACTCAGTGCAGTCTTTAATAGAAATATTTTTTTTGGCAGCGGTGGGAGTTGAAAGAATATCAAGTGTTAGGGGCAGCAAGCGCTCAGCAGATGTTACATCGAACTGAAATTAATAAAAGAAAAAAAAAATTCATCCTTTCTAACAGTTGAAAGTGGGTCAGGTTTGTTGAAGTTCTGAGACTATTGGGTTACGTTTCCTGTTTCGGTGCGAAGCCAGCCATTGTGCAAGAACTTTAACAGATGTGCTGTTCCCCTTTTTAATAGATGGGAATAAAAACTCTGGTTCTGCTGCAGAGTTATAAATTACAGCGAGAAAGCTCAAGCTGTCACTGCGTTAACCTTAACTCGCCAGAGCAGCGGGATTCTGCCCTGGAATAACCTGATGCCAAAAGATTTATAACTTTAAAAATGGAACAGATTCCAGAAAGGATGGAGATGTGTTGACTGCTCTGTCAGACAGAGATGTACATGGAGGATTCGGTGCAGAGAAAACATTATTCTTACCTGCAGCCCAATTCTTCTGGGATTGATCGCACAAAATGGAATAGGGGGTCTGTGTGCTACGGGCCCGGTCCTGCAGACAGGAGGACAGGACTGTAAATTTGAGGGGATTAGAACAGGTTTTATTTACTGAGTGCACCTCATATGTCTGCTTTATGGGTAGAGATTAACTAATGATCTGGTTGTATGCCAGCAGCCTGGTCCTTATAGTGCGCCTCGTGCATTTTATGTCATGTAATATGTCAGCATTGTAGAGCGTTATAGTTTATTCTATAATCTATGGCATGTAATAAACTCATATCTAATTTCAATTTAATATATTTACATTTATTTCACTTATTTATTAGATAGATAATAAAGATAGGTATTAGCGGTGAATAGATATAAAGATAGACAGATGAATAAAAATATATAAAAGATAGACTGATGATAGACAGATATTAGATAGATAGAAAATATATCAATTGATACAGAATGTTAGACAGTATATCAATCATTATTTAGTATGTCTATCTATGATTATCAATCATTATACTGTGTGATATATAATAGATACAATATAATATATATGATACGATAGCTATACAGGGAGTGCAGAATTATTAGGCAAGTTGTATTCTTGAGGATTAATTTTATTATTGAACAACAACCATGTTCTCAATGAACCCAAAAAACTCATTAATATCAAAGCTGAATATTTTTGGAAGTAGTTTTTAGTTTTAGCTATTTTAGGGGGATATCTGTGTGTGCAGGTGACTATTACTGTGCATAATTAGGCAACTTAACAAAAAACAAATATATACCCATTTCAATAATTTATTTTTACCAGTGAAACCAATATAACATCTCAACATTCACAAATATACATTTCTGACATTCAAAAACAAAACAAAAACAAATCAGTGACCAATATAGCCACCTTTCTTTGTAAGGACACTCAAAAGCCTGCCATCCATGGATTCTGTCAGTGTTTTGATCTGTTCACCATCAACATTGCGTGCAGCAGCAACCACAGCCTCCCAGACACTGTTCAGAGAGGTGTACTGTTTTCCCTCCTTGTAAATCTCACATTTGATGATGGACCACAGGTTCTCAATGGGGTTCAGATCAGGTGAACAAGGAGGCCATGTCATTAGATTTTCTTCTTTTATACCCTTTCTTGCCAGCCACGCTGTGGAGTACTTGGACGCGTGTGATGGAGCATTGTCCTTAATGAAAATCATGTTTTTCTTGAAGGATGCAGACTTTTTCCTGTACCACTGCTTGAAGAAGGTGTCTTCCAGAAACTGGCAGTAGGACTGGGAGTTGAGCTTGACTCCATCCTCAACCCAAAAAGGCCCCACAAGTTCATCTTTGATGATACCAGCCCAAACCAGTACTCCACCTCCACCTTGCTGGCGTCTGAGTCGGACTGGAGCTCTCTGCCCTTTACCAATCCAGCCACGGGCTAATCCATCTGGCCCATCAAGACTCACTCTCATTTCATCAGTCCATAAAACCTTAGAAAAATCAGTCTTGATGTTTCAGCTTGTGTGTCTTGTTCAGTGGTGGTCGTCTTTCAGCCTTTCTTACCTTGGCCATGTCTCTGAGTATTGCACACCTTGTGCTTTTGGGCACTCCAGTGATGTTGCAGCTCTGAAATATGGCCAAACTGGTGGCAAGTGGCAACTTGGCAGCTGCACGCTTGACTTTTCTCAGTTCATGGGCAGTTATTTTGCGCCTTGGTTTTTCCACACGCTTCTTGCGACCCTGTTGACTATTTTGAATGAAACGCTTGATTGTTCGATGATCACGCTTCAGAAGCTTTGCAATTTTAAGAGTGCTACATCCCTCTGCAAAATATCTCACTATTTTTGACTTTTCTGAGCCTGTCAAGTCCTTCTTTTGACCCATTTTGCCAAAGGAAAGGAAGTTGCCTAATAATTATGCACACCTGATATAGGGTGTTGATGTCATTAGACCACACCCCTTCTCATTACAGAGATGCACATCACCTAATATGCTTAATTGGTAGTAGGCTTTCGAGCCTATACAGCTTGGAGTAAGACAACATGCATAAAGAGGATGATGTGGTCAAAATACTCATTTGCCTAATAATTCTGCACGCAGTGTATATGATAGAATAGATAGATGGAAGGATATGATAGATCAATTAGATAGATAGATACAATAGATAGAGGGAAACAAGGGATACTATAGATAGAGGGATATGATAGATATATGTATAACAGGGACAGTGTTGTTATATGTGGGGATGTGCTCGTGGTAGGCTACGGTAGCGGCGGCAGTATTGAGGCAATCACAGACAGTCTTTGTGACTTTATTCACACCAAAGGCATAACAGGCAATGTGCAGACCACACTGGTGCGTATCCACATGCATAGAACAAAAGTCCTTCCGTAGCAAAATAAACAGCAGGTTTGAGTCACCTTGTTTCTGGACAGACCACACCAGTCCTGCAGGCTTCTAGGCTACCTGCCTTTGTCTCCCTCAGGCCGGAGGCCCTTCGGCTAGAAGCACCACAGGTCCCAGGGCTATCCTTCAGTTTGTGCTGCGCCCAGTCTCTCCTTGACCAGCGTCGACTCTCTCTGTCAAAATCTCCAGCCCAACAAGACACACCCCACCTTCAGCAGGCTGGGTTCTTCAAAGGCCCAGCTCCACCAAAAACCTGGGCCGTGGGGAACAGGCACTCACCCTGCTCTTTACCTGTTCCCAGTAAGAACCGGCCCGGACATGCTGCACCAGCAGCATTCGCCGCTGTAACCGCAATGATCCGGTTCTTACTCCAGGACCTCTGGTGGCACTTATCGGCCGTCCATTATTATCCCGGGGACTCTCCTACATATAATAAAATAAAAGTGGTTATCCAATTCCTATAATGACCTCCCGAATGCCCGGGCCACTCCTCTAGATCATACTTACCGCACCTTACCTACGTCACCCATGATGCTAGGGAGGCAGGTCACTATCGCAGCCTGCTATTGGCTGCTCCCCCCGTCGCTGGATGTTTTCATCCGTGCAACGGACAGATGCAGCAGCGGCCGTGCATCTCCCCGTTGTGTGGATCAAAACCTCCAGCGACTGGGGGAGCAGCCAATAGCAGGCTGCGATGGTGACCTGAGAGATCCAAGATCCCTTTATGGTTACATAACAGATAGCTGTTTCTTCTAGTTATACTAGTTATGTCCCATTTTTACCACTTTGTTTGGTTTATTTTGGCCTAAAGTGAATTGTGCGTTTCCGGTCACTGAGCTATTTTCGTAGTATTATTATATTTTTGGAGGAGAATTATTTGAAAAAGCTATTTCCCTGAGAAAGCTTTTCTGTCCACTTGGAAGGATTACAAAGGCGCGTCGAAAGGGAAGCATTTTATCTTCCAAAAGCTTTACTACTAGAATAGATTGTTCCAATAAAAATTGTGACTATTTATTGTAATTCTTCTTCATTTTTTTCTCAATGCTACATAAAATAGGTAAGACTTGCCATAACGCTAGGTCTGGTTTCACCATTCAGGTTATTATGTATAATGTGTCACCAGAGTCCATTAATCACAGTTATTTGGGTACAAGTGTCTGCAGGGTTCATATGTCTTAGTACACACTTTGCGCTGCTCTTATGAGACTGTAGTACTGTAGAATTTACATTGACAGCCTGTGGTTGTCTAGGCTGTAGATATTGGTGACCATTCAAGTCGATGGGTCCGACACGCGGTACCCCCACCAGCTGTTCTACGAGGGGTGTTTGTTCAATAAGTTATTTACCCCAGCATGCTCTGTCAGTGTTAGAGAGCTGAGTTTGTTGACAACCACCAGCACTGGAAGCTAGAAACAGGCAGCCCAATATGCTGTGTAGCGGCTTTGCTGAGGTACCCAAGTGAATGGGGGCTGAGCTGCAGCACACCATCACTGAAAGCTACACAGCCTTCTGCTTCAGCTCCATACACTATAGTTTGCAGAAGCATCTAATCGGTAAGGGAGCCAGTGGAGGACCACCATCGATATGATTTTGATGACTTTATCCTAAGGATAAGTCATCAATATCTGTAGCCCAGACAGAGTTTGTGGCAAGTTATAAACTTATCCTGTATACCCAGTATAAGAGATGAATGGTTGGTTGAGAATCTGACCAATGGGACTCCTACTGATCACAAGAATGGGGTCCTGTTTCTCCCCTTAAAAATGATGTAGCGATGGAGCTAGCTAAGGTCCTGAGCCTGATAAAAGAACTGCTTCCACACTGTATCTGAAGATCACAGGAGCGTCCTACCTTTCTGTAAGTGTTATCTCCTCCTCCTTGTCTGTTCTGTGAGCTTCAGAGCTGAAAACAAACATAGTAGGAAGTAAGGGAAAGGATATCACCAGTACAATGCTGGTAAACTGACCGAAGGGAGATGCCCCTGCTTCTGAGAGAAATGCATCTAGCTGTGCAGCTGGATATGTCATCAGGATCTGTAGCCCAGACAGGGTTAGTGCCAAGTTATAAACGTAGGAGATAAATGGTTGATTGAGAATCCAACCGCTAGGTCTGCTACTGATCACAAGAATGGTGTCTTGTTTCTCCCCATCTGATTGCCGTGGCGATCAAGTGTGTGTGCTGTTGCTCTACCATCTCTGTGGAACTACCAGTGCTGTACTCTGCTTCTATTCAGCAGATCCATAAAAATTGGTAGAAAGGGGTATGTCCATAGTTTAAACCAATTTTTTATTGCACCAGTTCATTTAAAATAAAAATGACAACTTTAGTATAGTGTTTATTTTTTTATTGAAAAAAAAATCAGTTTTGCTTTTTACAGCTGCTTTGCACTCCTATGTGTATCCATAGTTACAGACTACAAACAGATCCTGTGTGCAGTCTGATCCTGGAATGATATGCACTATTTTGCCAACCTACAGGCAGTGATAAAGGGTCCGATGGAAAAGAGTTTGTAGCCTGCAGGGATCCTGTAGATGCTAGACTGTAATATTGCCTTATTCTCTATCTAGAGTACATTTGAGCAGTAAAGGAATTAGTTACAGAAGTATACATAGCTTTTTATCCTTTTAGATTTTATTTTTTTATTTTTTAGCAAACGGTTATGCCTTAAGAGGCGACCACTTTGGTTCTTCAAACTTACCAGAATGGTCAACTTTTCTCTTTTTTTTTTTTTACAAAATAACTGTGGCATGTCAGCCGAACATTTATCCAGTCCTGACCCCTTCTTTTTGGGGGGAAGAAGTTCACCAGTCTGCAGGCCTCTACAGTATTGTGTAACATGTAGAAGGAACATATCTCCCTAATTTGATGCAGCCAAACCATAAGGGTTAAGCTGTCGTATTCCAGTTGTTTAATGGTAGAAAGAATCAATAAAACCCCGACTGTTACAGTTTTATGATGTCATCATTTTGGGTACGACTGTACTTGAGGTTCTGACTTACATGAGAGCAGTTGGCAGTGAGTGGCCTCTATGAAATAAGATCGTGCGCTACATAAAATTTAAGACTGAAAGCTCGAAATGCGTCAGAAATGTGTTATATTCATATCTCTCTGAATGTGCACAGATTGGCATCTAGCTCTCGGTAAAGCTGGTTTATTATGTAACGTGGGCACAATGAAGCCCTTTTCTACTGGAAAATAAACAAATGTGATAATTTTACCTCAACATCAACACACAAGTCTAAAGAAAAGTGTAAACCGTTGTAAGGAGAGATCCGCAACGTCGCGTATGACCTCACTTCTTAGAAACTGTTGGACTGCTCCACTCTAACCAAATATTTAAAGGGTACGTGATGCGTATATCAAGCCTGAATGCTATTTAGACTGATGTGGAAAGGTCTAACAGAAGGGATTACTGTATACAGTGTGTACATAATCCTGTGGAATATAGACTAAATTTTACAATTATATGTTCCCGGAGAAATGAGATTGGTAGGCATCCAAAAGCTGAAACTCACACTGGTTCAATAAACAACCAGATCTTGGTCGTGTATTGACTGGAAATGTTGGTTAAATGTTGGTATGGTTCCTCTGTACTGAAATCAGTGAGGTATGTGGATTTGTGGTAATTGGAGGTTTCCGAAGTGCTCGTGCACACCACCATATTAGAGCCTTGTACGACCTCCCATAGAAGTCTAAGGGACCCTTCTGTATCTAGAATTGTTGCTTCTAGGGGAGATCATGTTCATAATACAGCACCACACAGAGTGCCTACAACTTTGTGTGCCTCGGTTTCCATCTGTGCCCATAGCTCTGCCATAACCACTTATGTACACCCACGTTTTCACTCAAAAGAGTGCTGCAACTCCACAGACATGCCATAAATGTCTTTTTGGGGGCAATTTTTTTTTTTTAGGTTTCTTTGGATTAAACTTAGTGACTGTACTTTTACACAACTTCATTTCATTTAAAGGGGTTGTCCGGGTTTAGAGCTGAATCGCGCAGGGCACGGGCTCTTTTGTTTTCAATAACACACTGCCGGGCGGTAACTTCCGCCCGGCAGTGTGTTCGGTGACGTCACCGGCTCTGAGGGGCGGGATTTAGCTCTGCCCTAGCCGTTTTACTTGCTAGGGCAGAGCTAAATTCCGCCCATCAGTGCCGGTGACGTCGCCGGGGTTCCTTTCAGCCCCATGAAGAGCCTCGGTATGTCACGGGAACTCCTAAAAATGCCTTTGCCCTGCGCAATTTAGCGCAGGGCAAAGGAGAGCATCGGAGCATGAACTGCTCCGATGCTCATGTCAGGGAGGCTGCTGGGGTGAAAATGGAGGGATGTCCGGGTTCAGCTCTGAACCCGGACAACCCCTTTATAATAGAGAATGGTGTAGATAGCAAATTTCTAAATCACTTCATTAAAAAATATGCCTGCATTCTCCTGAAAAAAGCTGGAAAGTCATAGCCACTAGGGATATCACTTCCACCTAACTTGCAGTCCACTGCCTGTTGTCTGGAAGATCTGTCCGTAGTATCGAACATAAAAGACGACAGAGATGAAACCCTCAGTTCCGGCGCCGATGCTCCATATTCCTAGCGGAGATTAGTTTTCATGGCTGCAATGATGCCATGCCCATATACTGCATGTGTCTACTGCAGCCAGTCACTGGCCTCAGTGGCCTCTGCTATATACCGCTGAAACCGAAAATTGGATGTAGAAGTCAATTGCACTATATAGGCACGTAACAGCAGCAGCCAAAAGCATGACGCTTGTCGGAGCAGCAGCACTGGAATGGAGAAAGTTTGCAGTGGTGAGTATAACTTTTTTTTCAAACCTTTACTGTCTCGAACGGAAAAAATAAGACCTCCAACTATACCTTTAATGGGCACAGGTGTTACAATACCTGTGGAGAGATTTACCTTAATCAAGTGTAGAAACTCCGATATCTGTTTCTCGATGTGTCCAACGGGAGACCAAGTAGTATACTTTTGACTTGGTCATGTGGTTGACATGTTTTGATACTAAAACCATAGGAAACTGTTTCTCAGCAGCCAGATTATACGCACATCTGTACATTACTGCTTTTACATGACCGGATGTGGCGACAGATAAAGACTTTAGTTTGACCATAGCACTGCATTTGCCACAGAGCAGGAGTATTAACCTCCCAGAACCTTTTTTGCCCGTGGCAGGTCATTATAAAACTGCTCTCAATGTAGGACGATGGTTAAGCATCAAAATAATTTGCTGAGTATTCCCATCCAACAACATCATTTAACAGCTGATGGTGTGTATCGAAAATGTTGACAAGAGTCGGTCATGCCTTAATGCATATTGGATCAGTAGAAATGAATTAGGGCTCCTGGAGGAACATCCTTTGGTTTATGATATGAAGGCTGGTTTCGGCGTTCTTATGGCATGCTATTTTGCTCACAATATTGTCAGTATTTCATTTAAGACTCAATTAAACCTGAAGCCATATAACGTAGTTCCTCTGGAAAACAGTGACGGAACAGCTTAATTACAAGGCTCAGCAGATATTTGTTGTTGGTCCTCCTATCACACTGTCACCCCATGTGATTTCTGCTTTACATTCAGGTTTGTCACGTGCACCATATTGAAATGAATTTTTTAAACACTTTCATTCTTGGATTTATCTATTTTTATATATTATATTTCTAAGCTGCTTGTACAACCACTTATGTGACTATTTGGGCGCAGACGCAGCAGATCACCAGGTATCTAGGGTTTGAGGAGGCCCTAAGTCCCCTATGCAACATAAGAAGACAGCAGTGCTTTACATACCAACTGATAGTGGAGCCCTGGTACAGAGTTGACGTAGGTGCTTGGGAGCCTCAAGTTGTGCTTCTGTCGACAACCTATTCTATGGATTACGGTCACACATCTAATCTTTCCACAGAGCCATTGTCTCTCTCTAGATCTTTGTTAGAAGAAATGTTCACCTCTAAACGACTGGCATGTCACAAGATTGATCTCGGTCTGGTGGTACCATGGAGGATGGATCTAACCGTAGCCTGGTTCGAAAGAAAACACTATTAGAGGCGCCACTCCCAAAGGATGTAAAGAAAGTGAGTCAAGTGATCAAACCCCCCGTCTCAGGAGGGTGGTCGTTATATAAAATGTTCACAAGAAGAGGTATTCTAGAGGTTTCTGATGAAGGTGCTCAAGATGTGAATACTCACTTCACAGGGGGGGATAGTCACAGGATGAAGCTCAAGACACCTGTGACTAACTGCCCCCCTGGCCAGGATCGCTTATCAGGTGATACCAATTGATGGCAGCCGACAACCAAGGCTTCTGATCAATGTAGTTTATTACAGTAAAAGCTGGCCCAACGCGTTTCGGAGGTCTCACAGACCTCCTTCTTCAGGGGTATCAGAGAGATAACAATAAGAATTTTTTTAATCAAAAATCATGCAAAACCCAAAGTGAGTCTCATAAATATAGGGGGAAAAAAAATAGGCTAGAGATCAATTTCAATCAGAAAATTATTGAATGACATGAGGGGGTGTATATATTTGTATATATTTGTATATATTTTCTGTTAGAAATCTTAATATCTCGACAGATAGAAAGCTTTTGGCTGAAACAAAAAAAAAAAAACATTAAAAAATGAGATTTTCTTTTCGTTGCCTGCCTAGAAGGACATCAGTGAAATGTATTTGTAACTCGAATATTCCCCTGAAAGTGCAGATTACGTTGCTTTTAACTTCAGCCGGGTGCATAGCTTTTTGCCTAAACCGTCCCATAGATATCATTAATGAAATTTGCTCAAATGCCTCACTTGATTGATAGGCATCCTGATTCCTCATTGACCCCAAATGTTAAATTTTCACTGAAGGCGATGTATCAAGATGACTACAGTAATACCACATGGTGTGCAAGTGATTTATGCTGCTGTGGTTTTAGCGTAGGCATCTAGCATGGGCTAAGGCTGTGTGGGTGAATGCCAACTTAGATCTTATGACTTCTTTGAAACTACGAAAATAGAGAAGCATGGCCGTTCAGGCAGCTGAAATAGGTGCATATATATATGCTTTATAGTCGCTGTATTTAATAAAAATCTATTTATATGATCATTTTTCATTAGTGACATGTTTTACAGATATAGCACCTTTTTTTTAGTAGATTACCTTTGTTAGCATGTTGCCTTTTTTAATATAAATAATGAAACATACTAAACTTTTTCCTAATTTTTTATTTTATTCTATTCTATTTTTTTTACATGATTATGGGGGCAGCACTAAACCAGAAATATATAGGGAGATAACCCCCCCCTAACTCTCATTTGCTGAGTATATACTGACTGTCACTTTAGTACATGGAGTGACTGCTCTTCACTATATCTTTAGTAACACTCTAATGAGTTGAGGGGGTTCTCCAGGTGTTTAGTATTGATGGCTTGTCCTCGGGATAGGTCATGAGTATCTGATCAATGGGGGCCCGCTGCTACGCTGCAGCCTCTTCCTAGGCCAGTGACGTCACATATTTAGGTCACATGGCCTAGCTCAATCTTATTCAAGTGAATAGGGCAGAACTGCAATACCAAGCACAGCCACTATCCAATGGAGGGTGCTGTGTTTGGAAAGCTGCACGGAGGCCTCAAATATCTAATCGACGGGTACTGGGTGTTGGTGACCTATTCAGAGAATAGGGCATCAACATTAAACACCCACACAACTCTTTATGGGGAAGTGACAGTTTCTGAAAAACTTTTGGAATTTCTTTGTTGTGTGCGAACATACAGTTTTAGTGAATGAAATAAAAGTTAAGGGGGTTGTCCAATCCCTTCAACCCGATATGACATTGAATACAGAGAAACTTGGTAGGAGGGACAGTCGCTGAGGCAACCATCCAATGCCAGGCTGGATACTATTTTCATATGTGCCTAATTTGCTGAGAAAAATGTTTTAATATATCCAAATGACCCTCTAGGAGCAACGGGGGCGTTACCATTACACCTAGAGGCTCTGCTCTGTCTGCAATTGCTGCGCCCCCTGCACTGTGATTGACGGAACCAGGTGTGATGACGTTTTCACTGCCTGACCCTGTCAATCAAAGTGCAGAGGGTGCGGCAGTTGCAGAGAGAGCAGAGCCTCTAGGTGTAATGGTAACGCCCCCGTTGCTCCTAGGGACCCATTTGCATATATTAAAATATAATTTTTCTCAGCAATGTGGGCACATATGAACATGGGACCGACACACATGCCTTCAGCTGCCAAGCGCACATAGAACAGGTCAGCCAGTGTCCTAGGTACAAAACTGCTGACAGATGCCCTTTAATGTAACAGTTTGTATTAAAACCATTTGACTGCCTATACAGACATATGGCACCATAGAGGCAGTCCACAATTGAATGGGATTGAGCTGTAATACCAGATTCTGCCCATGGGAAACTGTGGTGCTCATTCTAGAACAAAAGCAAAGTACTGATTGTAATTCTGGACAATTCCTTTAAACACTGATGAGTAATGCCATGTTCCCCTTGGACTAAAGCAGGGAGGTAATGGAGTCAAATTAGCCTCTTATATAATATTAAGTTCATCCATCCATCTTGCCGCCTCCTAGAATCAGTTGAACCAATCAACCCCCCCCCCCCCCCCCCCATTTATTTCCCTCTTAATCATTTACATTAGGCAAAAAAAAAGTCAACGTTTCCAAAAGAAGCCAAAGTAATCCACCAGAATAAATCATGTTTGTTCAGCTGGATATCTTATTTATTTGAAGTACTGGGAGAAATCTCTTCTGACTTAAAAAAAAAAAAAAAGGGAAGGGTAAACAGAAAGATTGTCCAAGAAACCTGAGCCGAAGAGTTCTGTCTTTTCAGAGTGCCGTTGCGAAAACCTATTTATTCCATCCAAGGAAAATATAGTATATCAAATGTTGAAGACTGCATGGTGGCGTCCTAGAATTCTCACTTCGAAAGAAAAAAAAAATTGGCCCTTTCCGTCAATAAAGTTTATTTTTTTATTTTTTTATTTTTTTTGAAGTGAGATTATTATAGCAGGAACTCCCGCCCTTCTTGGTCCTAAAGTCAACCAATATGTCGGAGAAGAACTATAGAGTTTTACGGGAGGGTTTTGGAGAACGATAAATAAAAATATCCACGTAGCAATCAGTGGATGGAGTATAGTCTTCTCCGATATCCTTGAATACTTCACTACATTGCTTTGATTGGTAATCCCCAAAAAAAACCATCCCTATGTAAACAGATCCCACTGATACCTGGCGGGCTAACGTGCCGCCTTGCCATCCATAGAGAATCTTGGCCGCTTATCATTAGGGCGCATTGTGCGTTTACTATTCTGGAGACAAATGGAGAATTTTCCAGCCTCTGATCCATATCCAATCCAAAATGTGAACCGTATGTTACATAGTTTTGTGCCTCTGGAAATGACAGGTCTGCTGCCGAAGGCTTCCTCCCCTCCTCCTACGCTGCATGGAAATGAACAGGTCGCCTGCCAGTTTTGTGTTGGTTCTGGATAAACCTACCACATTGTGCAGTGTGCAAAAAAACACGCAGCCCTTGCGGCGTGAAGCAGGCTTTTACTAGGAGGCGGATTGAGTAGTGGAAGTTGGAAAAATATACTTCTGACTGTTACGCACCTTCTTAAGTGGTGGGGAAACGTGATCCGGTACTTGGCCGTCCGGGTTCTGAGATCTGTTTGTTACATTTCTTTGGCGGAGGATTACGTCGCTCGTGTTTGAGGCTGAAGGTTTATCTTAAATTATAGGAAATCAAAGTAGTTTTACAGTTAAAGGAGAACTCCAAGAAACTGTGAAGGACCAATTAGGGTTCAAAGTTGACTGTCGCAACCAGGTCTTTACTCTTGGGGTGCCCATAGGTCCATTGTGCAATATAAGATGTGGAGGTTCACTGAAAAAACATGTTATTTGAGAAGCTATCTGTGTCCTAGAAGGACCATCTCAATGTCCCTTTATGACCTACATGTCATCGAGCAATCACCACATAGAATTACCTCTCCTGCACTATGCTGTACCAGTTTTACCATAGAATAGGTCCTCCCATGTGTTGTGACATTTGGGGTTGCCAGGTTGGGAGAAGGGACACCAGGAACAGTGGACTCACACCCACATTGGAAGGTCTGGTTCACGCATGCACCTGGTGGCAATGGCAGCCCTCCATTAAATCTGTGGTTGACTCCTATCCTTGGAAGAACCTATCGGCCAACACCCATCTCCTATGCGTGATCTATGACTCTTTTCAGGTAAAGCTTCAGCTAGGCATTGGTTAGTGTCCCTGCTTTATACTGTAGAAGACTGTACATAATAGATTTGACCTGTCCAGAATAGAAGACCATCATTATTAGGGGTTAAGATGTAGGTAGAAAGTAAGATGGCAGAATTTATCTCAACAACTAAGAGGGTGGTAGAGGGCAACTCAGAGACCTGGATTTAATATTCAGGACCATGTGCTGCCGTGCCCAGGGTTGAAGACGAGCTGGGAATGAGATAGTGTCCTGAGTTAAAGGGGTTGTTTCATCTGGGCCTTTGATGGCATATTGCTAGGATATTCCACCAATGTCTGATAGCTGCTGGTCCCACCTCTGAGACCTGCGCCTGTCTGTAAAACAGGCCTCCAAAAGTGAACGACAGCACACCACACATGCACAGCGTGCTGTCCATTCATTTTTGGGGGATTTCCGAAAATAGCCGATCAAGCACGAGGGGCAAACTAAGCACAATGCCGTACATTTTATAGCGGCTATGCTTGGTATCGCAGCTCAGCCCCATTCACTTCAAATGGGGCTGAGCTTCACCTAAGCCACATGACCGATGAATGTGACGTCACACGGCCTAGGAAAAGCTGGAGAAGGACACAGCGCCGCTGCCTTCTCAAGTAGCTGATCAACGGAGTGTCGGACCCCAACCAATCAGATACTGATGACCTATCCAGATTCATCCAACCAATTGTCTCTAATATGGATATAGAGCAGGTGGCTTAGGAGGGGAGATGTTGACCACAGCACCAAGCCAGCCCTACCTTCAGTATACTGCCTGGACTTCCCCTATAGATCTCCCAATAGTATTACATGGCCAGCGACAGTGAGGAGAGCCCTGGTGGCCCTACGAGCATCGGCCCACCGGGAAAATTCCCTGTTAGGTCTAGTGGTTGTGCCTGGGACTACAGCTCATTTCCATTCAGTTGAAAGTCACAGGATTAAGTTACAGACCCAGGAACAACCAGATGTGAATGTATAAGCAAAGAATACTGTTTCCGTCCAGGACATCCCCTTTAAGGCTTGAACAGAAATGTGTTTTTTATTTTACTTCTTGGCTAATTTGCTTTGAATGAAGCCTATTGAACGATGTGCGGTTACGTCAGACGGCCTTCACTGCGGTACCCATCCTCTGTACAGAGCGTTGACTCCATCCTGTTATTTTTTGCTCATCGTTACCAGCTATGCGTTCGCATGACCCACATACCAGGCAGCTGGCAATCTACCTTTACGGATTTATATATTTATCTGCCACTCATGTGTGCTGCTTATTATGCGGTTTTCCTTTGGATCTTCTAACCTTTCAGACTAAATGCACGGTTCACGTTTCTTTAATTGCGCTCGCCTCAGCGTGTGTGGGGTAGGAGGCAGCAGTACCTTAAATGACTCTTCAATGGTCTTCGCCGCCATACAGGCTCCTTTCTCGGGATTCCAGGTCAATTCAACAAATAGGGAGATTAGAAGTTCAAAGGGTGTAATTCTAAATTGCGAAAGTGCCTTTTTTTCGGATTAGGTGAATGGCACGTCAGCGTTTTCTGTTTCGTAGGTGAATGAAACATACATGTGCATGATATTGAAGGCTTACAGGAGGGAAGATCTCCAGCATGTGAACATGGAGGACACATCCCCGATCCAAGACCCAGATAATCATCCTTACTGAGGACGATGAGATAAAGTTATTTGGGGCAGACGGCGGCCTTGTATTCAGTATAACAACCTGCAGAACCACAGAGGAGATTGCTAGATTATGGATAAGAGAGAAAAGATGTAAACTCACTACAGAGGAGCCGTCACCTTTCCCGACCTGTCTGTGAAATACTTGCATCCTTCATACAATTACAACCCTAGAGCATCTTTTCTTAGAATTCTTCATTGTGCCGTTCCTTGTTTCGTCAGAGCTTTGTGTTGTGATGTTCCTCGGTTGTTCCTCCTGAAAATTTAGTTATAAATCCCCTACTAAGTGTTAACCTTCTCCTTGTCAATACAGTTTGTTGCTATACAGTCTGTAGAGGACAGTCTGGGACCCACTCCTATCTCTAGAAGTAAAGGAGAGCGCACTGCACAACCATTCACAGCGGTAGATAGAGAGCATGCTCAGTGTGCTCTCCCGTCTCCAGAACGGGCCCCCCCAAAGTGAAGGAGAGCATACTGTGAGCATTTGTGCCGTGCTCTCCATTCACCGGCTGTGTTCAGAAACTCCTACAGCTGTGAGTGTTTCGGGGTGGCCGCCCTTGCGCGGTGCGCTCTCCTTCACTTCGGGAGGCCCGTTCTAGAGATAGGTGTGGGTCCCACTTCTGGGACCCGCTCCTATCTGACATCGATGGCATATCCTGGCGATGTCTTAGATGAGCCAACCTTTAATGTCTGCTGACCATCTAAGGTGTATGGGGGGTCTTGCAAGTCTCCCCAGATGGCAGAGGAGAAGAGAAACGTGCTGTTGGATTTCGACAGCGTCTTCTCATTCGGAACGCGCTGGGCCGAGCATGCATGTGTATGCAGGGGAGGGTAAGGCCAGTATTATAGGAATTAGCAGGAAATAAATGAAAATATGAAGGGTACACTGGCCTCAAATACGCATGTGTGAATAAGCCCCATATGTCTGCCTGTCTACTGCTTGTCCTGGGGCGCAGGGCTGCATTTCAGTCCCCATAACATGGCAGTGGTTTCTACACTACCGCGTCAGACGTATTGTGGATGAGCAATCCTCAGTTGGGCCTATCAATAGTCCCTACGTAGTCCTCTGCTGAAGATTCATGCCCCCCCCCCTGTATAATGTATACATGTATGTACTGCTCCCTGTACCCACGCTCCACTCACTTTGCACAACCCGTGCGCCGTTTTCTCTCAGCAACTGGAAATTTACGGCGGCGGTATTTCTTTCTCTCTCTCTCTCCGCTGTAAATTTATGGGCCGTGCCAAGCCATTCTTGCAGGTTTATTTACGACGACGGCATCGAATGCACAGGCCCCTCATATTTCCAGGCCTCCTTTGCATACATGTGACATACGACAGCTGGGTGGTAGTAAAGCCCGGTGGCGCGCCTCCTGCTTTTCAAGAAATACAGCCGTGCGCGGCTTTTTTAATGTTCTTTCACTCCATCAGCCGGCGCCTGCCATCTTCCAAGCCCAAAGACCCTCTGCAGACCATTTTCAGCATTTTGCTGCAATTAAACTCCTCTGGATTTCGCCCGCAGGCAATTTAGTGCCTTTTTACATATGCACATTATGAACTTTTGACCAGGAACTTGTAGTCGTATATTAAAAATGCAGCTTCGGAGAGCCGACTTAACAAGTTCCTCCGAGTATTCGCCGGAGTCGGTTGTGGAAAAGGGTAATTTAAACAACTTGCAGAGAGGCCATTCAGCCTCTTACTGATGATCCTAAATATGTATTTTTCCTCTCTTGTCTTCCTCCTGGAAGCCGCTCGCCGGAGCTCTCAGAGATGTGATTGATCTTTTATTCAGCAGCTAACGAGGGCTGTGATTCTATTAGCGCTCTACAAGGCGAGGGAGCGGTGATTTAATGAAGTGTCTAGCGAGCTGGCTTTTTTAGATTTATCCTGTTGCGTCTAATTTGCAGCGGGCGCGCGCCCGTCCGTTTTTTATTTTTATTTTTTCCTCGCCAGGTATTTCCTGTCAGTCGTCGTAAGGTCGCGGCGTAGCTCTCCGGGAGAAAGACGCTGCCTCCCCTCCTTAGTGTCTCCAGACGTGACAGCCTCGGCGCTGAGCGTTCAGTGGAGCGGAAACAGAAGGAGCAGAGGTCTGTCTCGGAGTCCCCCCTCAGCTGATGCCGGAGCAGATGAACTGCCAAGCAGGACTAATAGAGTCATAATTGGCGATTAGGACTGGAGCAGGGCAATAACATCTTAATACAAACTGGCGTATATTATACTTACTGTCAGTCGCGTTAAGGTTCCACCGTAGCCCTTTTACCAGCTTCAGCCCTCCTTATTAATACTGCGTTATGAGGCAATCAGTTCTAATAGGATCTCTCCGCAAACAAACAGCGGCCTGTCAGGCCGGGTTTTTTTTACTTGCCGGTGACACCGCGAAGCCCTCGGTGCATCGCTTTGGCTGTGAAATCCGACAGATGGTTTTAATGGGAGGCATTAAATACATGTTTTGCTACGCCTGTAGCCTTGTTAACTCCGCAAATGGAAGGAAGGACCCACAACACAGTGCGTGGCCGGGTCCTTTGTGCTGTGGAATGGTTCCATGAAAGAGAATTTGTCAGCAGGATCAACCCTACTAAAGCAGGCATAGTGCCTGGTGGGATTGATCCTGCTGATGATTAAAGATACCTGTGTTGTGAAAATTGGTTGTGGCGTTCTCGAAACATAAATAAAGAAAGACTCTTATTCTTTATGCCAATGAGGGCTTCACTGCACAGAGGCGTGGGGCCTCAGGTCTGTAGCTTCGCCCTGCCTGACCACGCCCCTCAGTGCACCTCTTCTCTGGAGCTTCTCAGTGCTGGCCACACCCCTCAGTGCACCTCTTCTCTGGAGCTTCTCAGTGCTGGCCACACCCCTCAGTGCACCTCTTCTCTGGAGCTTCTCAGTGCTGACCACACCCCTCGGTGCACCTCTTCTCTGGAGCTTCTCAGTGCTGACCACACCCCTCAGTGCACCTCTTCTCTGGAGCTTCTCAGTGCTGACCACGCCCCTTAGTGCACCTCTTCTCTGGAGCTTCTCAGTGCTGACCACGCCCCTTAGTGCACCTCTTCTCTGGAGCTTCTCAGTGCTGGCCACACCCCTCAGTGCACCTCTTCTCTGGAGCTTCTCAGTGCTGGCCACACCCCTCGGTGCACCTCTTCTCTGGAGCTTCTTAGTGCTGGCCACACCCCTCAGTTTACTTCTTCTCTGGCGCTACTCAGTGCTGGTCACACCCCTCAGTGCACCTCTTCTCTGGCGCTACTCAGTGCTGGTCACACCCCTCAGTGCACCTCTTCTCTGGCGCTACTCAGTGCTGGTCACACCCCTCAGTGCACCTCCTCTCTGGAGCTTCCCAGTGCTGGCCACACACCTCAGTGCACCTCTTCTCCGGAGCGTCCCAGTGCTGGTCACACCCCTCAGTGCACCTCTTCTCTGGAGCTTCCCAGTGCTGGTCACACCCCTCAGTGCACCTCTTCTCTGGAGCTTCCCAGTGCTGGTCACACCCCTCAGTGCACCTCTTCTCTGGAGCTTCCCAGTGCTGGCCACACACCTCAGTGCACCTCTTCTCCGGAGCGTCCCAGTGCTGGCCACACCCCTCAGTGCACCACTTTGCCCCACGATAGCTCTTTTGTAGAACCCCCATAAAAACTTAGTTACTTGACTTGGCCCTTGGGGATCTCGGACGCCACTTCAACACTTTGGCCGGGGGCTCGGCGGAGCTGATGTTGTGCTTTAACCTAATGAGAAAGATTTCATAATAAGGATTTGGAGAAAGGGCAGAGGGATAGCAGAGCAGGGAAAGGCTGGTGCTGCTACTAGGGGGTCATACCATGGGGGAGTAATAAAGCCTACCATAATGCCCCCCCAGTAGTAATAATTCTCCTTATAATATGCAAAACATACCCCTTTGTAATGCCCCCAGTTGAGCTAATGTTCCCATAATGTGCCAATATAAAATACCCCTTCTCAGTGCCCCCGTAGATGAACCCCATAGTGCTCCCCCCCCTTCCCCATAGTACCCACCATAATGTGTCCCAGTATAAAATGCCCCTATACAGAGCCCCCATATAAAATATCTTCTTTTTTAGCCTCAGTAGATGCCCCTATAGTGCCCCCCAATAATGTGCAGTAAGATGTGCCCCATAGATGCCCCCAATCATGTGCCAGTAATAAGAGCCCCCCCCCACCATCATGTGCCAGTAGCCAGAGCCCCCCCATATCATGTGTCAGTAGCCAGAGCCCCCCCATATCATGTGTCAGTAGCCAGAGCCCCCCATATCATGTGCCAGTTGCCAGAGTGCCCCCAATCATGTGCCAGAAATAAGAGCCCCCCCACCATCATGTGCCAGTAGCCAGAGCCCCCCATATCATGTGCCAGTAGCCAGAGCCCCCCCATATCATGTGCCAGTAGCCAGAGGCCCCCCCATATCATGTGCCAGTAGCCCCCCATATCATGTGCCAGTAGCCCCCCTTATCATGTGCCAGTAGCCCCCCTTATCATGTGCCAGTAGCCCCCCTTATCATGTGCCAGTAGCCCCCCTTATCATGTGCCAGTAGCCCCCCTTATCATGTGCCAGTAGCCCCCTTATCATGTGCCAGTAGCCCCCCTTATCATGTGCCAGTAGCCCCCCTTATCATGTGCCAGAGCCCCCCCCTTATCATGTGCCAGAGCCCTCCCTTATCATGTGCCAGTAGCCAGAGCCCCCCCATATCATGTGCCAGTAGCCAGAGTGCCCCCATATCATGTGCCAGTAGCCCCCCTTATCATGTGCCAGTAGCCCCCCTTATCATGTGCCAGCCCAATAGTCCCCCCTTATCATGTTCCAGTAGCCCCCCTTATCATGTCCCAGCCCAGTAGTCCCCCCTTATGTGCCAGCCCAGTAGCCCCCCTTATCATGTGCCAGCCCAGTAGCCCCCCTTATCATGTGCCAGCCCATCCCAGTAGTCCCCCCTTATCATGTGCCAGCCCAGTAGCCCCCCTTATCATGTGCCAGCCCAGTAGTCCCCCCTTATGTGCCAGCCCAGTAGTCCCCCCTTATCATGTGCCAGCCCAGTAGCCCCCCTTATCATGTGCCAGCCCAGCCCAGTAGTCCCCCCTTATCATGTGCCAGCCCAGTAGCCCCCCTTATCATGTGCCAGCCCAGCCCAGTAGTCCCCTCTTATGTGCCAGCCCAGTAGCCCCCCTTATGTGCCAGCCCAGTAGCCCCCCTTATCATGTGCCAGCCCAGTATTGTACCTATATAAAAAAAAAAAAAAAAAGAATATACTTACCTCCAGCAATGCGATGCGATGCAGGCCGCCTCTTCGTCTGTGTCCCTCGCTATACGGCTCAGGCGACGTGATGATGTCATCGCGCCGCCTGCACCTGCCTCTGATAGGCTGCCAGCACTAAGCCGGCAGCCTATCAGAGGAACAGGAGGGGACACACCTCTCCCTCCTCTGCCGCAAGCACAGGCATCTGTATTGCCGTCCTGAGGACGGCAATACAGATGACTATGGAGATGAGCGCTTCCGCAATGGAGGCGCTTATCTCCTGCTCTGCCGCCGGCCGTGGCCGCCCCCACTTGTCACCAGGGCCGCGGCCTTGCGGCACTCAGGCTTGCCGGCCCACCGGGAAATTTCACGGTATCCCGGCAGGCCAGTCCGGCCCTGCTGGCCACACCCCTCTGTGCACCTCTTCTCCGGAGCGTCCCAGTGCTGGCCACACCCCTCTGTGCACCTCTTCTCTGGAGCTTCCCAGAGCTGGCCATATCCCTCGGTGCACCTCTTCTGTGGAGCTTCTCAGTGCTGGCCACACCCCTCAGTGCACCTCTCCTCTGGAGCTTCTCCGTGCTGGCCACACCCCTCGGTGCACCTCTTCTCTGGAGCTTCCCAGTGCTGGTCACACCCCTTGGGTGCACCTCTTCTCTGGAGCTTCCCAGTGCGGGCCACACCCCTCGGTGCACCTCTTCTCTGGAGCTTCCCAGTGCGGGCCACACCCCTCAGTGCACCTCTGCTCCACTTTCTTGTGCTGGCCACACCCCTCGGTGCACCTCTGCTCCTCCACTTTCTTGTGCTGGCCACATCCCTCTGTGCACCTCTTCTCTGCAGCTTCTCAGGGTACCTCTGCTCCTCCACTTTCTTGTGCTGGCCACACCCCTCAGTGCACCTCTGCTCCTCAGATTTCCATTGCTGGCCACACCCCTCAGTGCACCTCTGCTCCACTTTCTTGTGCTGGCCACACCCCTCGGTGCACCTCTGCTCCTCCACTTTCTTGTGCTGGCCACACCCCTCAGTGCACCTCTGCTCCTCCACTTTCTTGTGCTGGCCACACCCCTCAGTGCACCTCTGCTCCTCAGATTTCCATTGCTGGCCACACCCCTCAGTGCACCTCTGCTCCTCAGATTTCCATTGCTGGCCACACCCCTCAGTGCACCTCTGCTCCTCCACTTTCTTGTGCTGGCCACACCCCTCGGTGCACCTCCGCTCCACAGTTTTCGATAGCTGGCCACACCCCTCAGTGCGCTTCTGCTCTGGAGCTTCCTAATGCTGTCCACATGCCTCGGTGCACCTCCACTCTTCACCTTTCCTGTGCTGGCCACACCCCTCGGTGCACCTCCGCTCCACAGTTTTCCATTGCTGGCCATACCCCTCGGCGCACTGAAGCCCTCACTGACATAATAAATATATTTATTTTTTTCCCCCCTTTGTGAACACTGCAACCAATTTTCATAAAACAAACGTAATTTTAATCAACCGGATCAACCCTACCAGACAATATTGCCACGATTGACAGGCTTGATTCTACTGGCAGGTGCTCTTTAATCTTTGAGCAAAACATGACTTGTGTAGAGTTGTTCATTATTATAAGGTCGTAAAATTCTGCAGTTTATTTATCCATTCCTAGAAAAGCTGGGTGACAGGCAGTGAGGCTGACATTGAAACTCCCACACCCAGGTCTCCTAGAATTCCAGAATCCTAACCGTCATACCTCCCTGTATTGTACAACTAAGAAAGTCTGAGGAGTCTCCGAAAGCTGGGTGTCAGGTTCTCGCCCCTATGTTACTGCGTTAACCATGTGGATTCTGGAGTACAGGTAAGCTGGGGAACAACCTCTGTAAGGCTTTATTCACACGTCCATGTCTGTTTTGCACCCAAAAAGGTCCAAGTTCAGGATGTCAATCAGTGTTTTTTCACCATGGTTGATCCGTTTTTTTTCCGCCTATGCAAAAAACATCAGCTTTTTTGGCATCTCTGTACAGTCCATGATTTTCATGGACCCCTAGAACAGAATGAGTACCTTCTGCTCGCAGTACGAACCAAAGTAGTGCATTCTTTCTTGATTTTCAATGGTCCACGGGGAAAAAAAACAAGTGTCTGAATAATTGTATAAAATTCTGTGGATCTGTCTGCTGTCCACGAAGACCAAAGACAGCACTTGGATGTGGATCGCCGACGTATGACCAGGTCCTAATACTGAATAACTGGGTAGATTCTGGACCCTAGGAAAGTTGAGGGACAACTGGTGTTAGGTGACCTCCACATGGGACGTACTTTGTGACAGCAACAAAAGGACATAAGGATTTGTTGTGGAGTGTGCCACGGATTTCACCTTGTGCATTGCAAAGGATGAAGTCTGCAGTAAAAATCCACAGCTTAAATAGATTTGCTGCAGTTTTTAAATCAACACCACCGGTCAATTACTGCAGCGTATGGATGACATTCATTTAAAGGAGTGGTCTGGTTTCAGGACTGTTCCAAAATGTGAATTCAAAAGTTTTGAGAATGAATAAGCTTCCACAGGCTAAGTGAATAAATATATTTACTAAGTGTGATTAAATATAAGATAACACAGAAAAATCACATAATGAATAATAAAAAGTAAATACATCACTAGCCTAAATATGCCTGATGCAATAGGGGGTGAGACTCCATCGGTCATGTTATAACACATGGCTGTTTACCACATAATTACACATCACCGATACCCTAGGGTGTATAAGAGATAGGTCAAATCGATACTTACATCCTACCTAGGGTGAAGTTCTAGGTTGAGTCCCCCAAATGTATGTGTGCAAACCAGAGTTATTCCCATCAGCCCCTCCTCCAGTGTGCATCACGCATGTCACTGAGAGCACCCAGGAATGGGGGATAGGTACTTTTTTAACCCACCACATTACAAGGGAAACTTTATTATACAGAACATTAAAAGTAATATAAAAGAGACCGAATTAACGAGGACAGAACCAATCAGTACTTAAAATTACTCTTACGATACAAGGATGAAAGAACTGGTAAGCACTCGCCTGACGGATCCCGCGCCGCTGCTCCATTTCTTCCATCAACAGCATGTAACCTCTGCAGCCAGTCACTAGCTTCGTCAGGTGCAGCTCTGAGGCCAGTGATTGACTGCAGTGGTCCCATGTTATCAACGTGGGTAAAAAGAGCCGCTTTTCCATCGACAGCACGTGACCTCTGCATCCAATCACTGGCTTTGTCGGGTACAGCTCTGAGGCCAGCGATTGACTGCAGTGGTCACATGTCACCGTGATGTCACCGCCCCAGCTGGGTAAATAGAGCCTGGGTGGGAAAACCGGAGTGGCAACACAGGACCTGTCAGCTAAGTACATACCAGTTGTTTCCTCCTGAAACAGGACATCCCTTTTAAATCTCATCCGCTTTGCTGCTACTGTAAAATGCTGCGTTTTTTCCGCTTGCAATTCTGCAGTAAAAAATCCACAAAGTACTGTACTGTATGCTCCCCTGGTGGACACTCACTGCGGCAGAACTAAGCAGCTTCTGGAGTCCTGGGAAGGGGGGTGATAACCCCTAGTACCTTGTATTACTGTGTAACGGGACAGGTTCCTGTGATTCTTCATCTTATTATTATCCACCTTAGGGAATGTAAGTAATAATACTACATGTATGGGTGACCTCCATATTGGGTCTGTAAGGGATTCTTCTTTTTAGATTTGATTTCACTTCACTAAAGCAACATTTGAGGGAGCTGTGAATTTGGCTGAATGGGCTGATATCAAGCGAGATATAGGGCATGTGGGTGTTATATCGTGTGCTATATACAGTACCTGGGTGTTATATACTATATACAGTACCTGGGTGTTATATACTATATACAGTACCTGGGTGTTATATACTATATACAGTACCTGGGTGTTATATACTATATACAGTACCTGGGTGTTATATACTATATACAGTACCTGGGTGTTATATACTATATACAGTACCTGGGTGTTATATACTATATACAGTACCTGGGTGTTATATACTGTATACAGTACCTGGGTGTTATATACTGTATACAGTACCTGGGTGTTATATACTGTATACAGTACCTGGGTGTTATATACTGTATACAGTACCTGGGTGTTATATACTGTATACAGTACCTGGGTGTTATATACTGTATACAGTACCTGGGTGTTATATCGTATGCTATATACAGTACCTGGGTGTTATATACTATATACAGTACCTGGGTGTTATATACTGTATACAGTACCTGGGTGTTATATACTATATACAGTACCTGGGTGTTATATACTGTATACAGTACCTGGGTGTTAAATACTGTATACAGTACCTGGGTGTTATATACTGTATACAGTACCTGGGTGTTATATACTGTATACAGTACCTGGGTGTTATATACTATATACAGTACCTGGGTGTTATATCGTATGCTATATACAGTACCTGGGTGTTATATACTATATACAGTACCTGGGTGTTATATACTGTATACAGTACCTGGGTGTTATATACTATATACAGTACCTGGGTGTTATATACTGTATACAGTACCTGGGTGTTAAATACTGTATACAGTACCTGGGTGTTATATACTGTATACAGTACCTGGGTGTTATATACTGTATACAGTACCTGGGTGTTATATACTATATACAGTACCTGGGTGTTATATACTGTATACAGTACCTGGGTGTTATATACTATATACAGTACCTGGGTGTTATATACTATATACAGTACCTGGGTGTTATATACTGTATACAGTACCTGGGTGTTATATACTGTATACAGTACCTGGGTGTTATATACTGTATACAGTACCTGGGTGTTATATACTATATACAGTACCTGGGTGTTATATACTATATACAGTACCTGGGTGTTATATACTGTATACAGTACCTGGGTGTTATATACTATATACAGTACCTGGGTGTTATATACTATATACAGTACCTGGGTGTTATATACTGTATACAGTACCTGGGTGTTATATACTATATACAGTACCTGGGTGTTATATACTATATACAGTACCTCGGTGTTATATACTATATACAGTACCTGGGTGTTATATACTGTATACCGTACCTGGGTGTTATATACTGTATACAGTACCTGGGTGTTATATGGTATACTATATACAGTACCTGGGTGTTATATCGTATACTGTATACAGTACCTGGGTGTTATATCGTATACTGTGTACAGTACCTGGGTGTTATAAAGTATACTGTATACAGTACCTGGGTGTTAAATCATATACTGTATACCAGGCATCCTCAACCTGCGGCCCTCCAGCTGTTGCAAAACTACAACTCCCAGCATGCCCGAACAGCCTACAGGTATCAGCCTACAGCAGGGCATTGTGGGAGTTGTAGTTTTACAACAGCTGGAGGGCCGCAGTTTGAGGATGCCTGCTGTATACAGTACCTGGGTGTTATATGGTATACTGTATACAGTACCTGGGTGTTATATTGTATACTTTATACAGTACCTGGTTGTTATATCGTATACTGTATACAGTACCTGGGTGTTATATGGTATACTGTATACAGTACCTGGTTGTTATATCGTATACTGTGTACAGTACCTGGGTGTTAAATCGTATACTGTATACAGTACCTGGGTGTTATATTGTATGCTGTATACAGTACCTGGGTGTTATATCGTATACTATATACAGTACCTGGGTGTTATATGGTATACTGTATACAGTACCTGGGTGTTATATGGTATACTGTATACAGTACCTGGGTGTTATATGGTATACTGTATACAGTACCTGGGTGTTATATGGTATACTATATACAGTCTATTCAAAGGTAGTCAGAGCAGCTCTCACCTGTCTGGAGACTTCAGTCATGGCGGCACGGACCGCTCCCTCACCCGGACTGGGAGCAGGGTTTGTATGAATGAAAAAAAGGGGGGTTGTCCAGCCTTTCTTTGAGAAGTTCCAATAACACTTTATTTCGTATCAAAATTTAAAAACATCCAGGTACAGATAATGTTGGTCTACGCGTTTCAGGCAACAAAACAGTTACAGCCCTTACTCATGACCATTGAACAATCACGGAGTCCTCACATTTATAGGAGGAGAAAACCGCACCTGGACCGATCAAAAGGGTCATGCGGCCACTTCCTCCTACAAAGATATATAACAATAAAACACTTCTAAACTTAAAATAATCTCATAATTAATATGAAGAATACAAGGAATCTAGTGTTCAGTACTGAAGGATCAAATCTAACCTTTTATTTAATCCTAGTGGATGGCGGCTTTCTAATCTGAAAATCCAAAAGGATTCTCTATTTAGAAGTTTCCTTCTTCTGTCGCCACCTCTTGCTGATCTATTGACCCTTTCAATGCCTTGCACAAGCATATCCGATGTATCGCCACCATGAACTACCGAAAAATGAAGGCTGGGTGTTATATGGTATACTATATACAGTACCTGGGTATTATATCGTATACTACACTGCTCAAAAAAATAAAGGGAACACAAAAATAACACATCCTAGATCTGAGTTAATTAAATTTTCTTCTGAAATACTTTGTTCTTTACATAGTTGAATGTGCTGACAACAAAATCACAGAAAAATAAAAAAATGGAAATCAAATTTTTCAACCCATGGAGGTCTGGATTTGGAGTCACACTCAAAATTAAAGTGGAAAAACACACTACAGGCTGATCCAACTTTGATGTAATGTCCTTAAAACAAGTCAAAATGAGGCTCAGTAGTGTGTGTGGCCTCCACGTGCCTGTATGACCTCCCTACAACGCCTGTGCATGCTCCTGATGAGGTGGCGGATGGTCTCCTGAGGGATCTCCTCCCAGACCTGGACTAAAGCATCTGCCAACTCCTGGACAGTCTGTGGTGCAACGTGACGTTGGTGGATAGAGCGAGACATGATGTCCCAGATGTGCTCAATTGGATTCAGGTCTGGGGAACGGGCGGGCCAGTCCATAGCATCAATGCCTTCGTCTTGCAGGAACTGCTGACACACTCCAGCCATATGAGGTCTAGCATTGTCTTGCATTAGGAGGAACCCAGGGCCAACCGCACCAGCATATGGTCTCACAAGGGGGTGGATCTCATCTCGGTACCTAATGGCAGTCAGGCTACCTCTGGCGAGCACATGGAGGGCTGTGCGGCCCTCCAAAGAAATGCCACCCCACACCATTACTGACCCAATGCCAAACCGGTCATGCTGGAGGATGTTGCAGGCAGCAGAACGCTCTCTACGGCGTCTCCAGACTCTGTTACGTCTGTCACATGTGCTCAGTGTGAACCTGCTTTCATCTGTGAAGAGCACAGGGCGCCAGTGGCGAATTTGCCAATCTTGGTGTTCTCTGGCAAATGCCAAGCGTCCTGCACGGTGTTGGGCTGTAAGCACAACCCCCACCTGTGGACGTCGGGCCCTCATATCACCCTCATGGAGTCTGTTTCTGACCGTTTGAGCAGACACATGCACATTTGTGGCCTGCTGGAGGTCATTTTGCAGGGCTCTGGCAGTGCTCCTCCTGTTCCTCCCTGCACAAAGGCGGAGGTAGCGGTCCTGCTGCTGGGTTGTTGCCCTCCTACGGCCTCCTCCACGTCTCCTGATGTACTGGCCTGTCTCCTGGTAGCGCCTCCATGCTCTGGACACTACGCTGACAGACACAGCAAACCTTCTTGCCACAGCTCGCATTGATGTGCCATCCTGGATAAGCTGCACTACCTGAGCCACTTGTGTGGGTTGTAGACTCCGTCTCATGCTACCACTAGAGTGAAAGCACCGCTAGCATTCAAAAGTGACCAAAACATCAGCCAGGAAGCATATGAACTGAGAAGCGGTCTATGGTCACCACCTGCAGAACCACTCCTTTTATTGGGGGTGTCTTGCTAATTGCCTATAATTTCCACCTGTTGTCTATCCCATTTGCACAACAGCATGTGAAATTGATTGTCACTCAGTGTTGCTTCCTAAGTGGACAGTTTGATTTCACAGAAGTGTGATTGACTTGGAGTTACATTGTGTTGTTTAAGTGTTCCCTTTATTATTTTGAGCAGTGTATATACAGTACCTGGGTGTTATATCGTATACTATATACAGTACCTGAGTGTTATATCGTATACTATATACAGTACCTGGGTGTTATATGGTATTCTGTATACAGTACCTGGGTGTTATATCATATACTGTGTACAGTACCTGGGTGTTATATAGTATACTATATACAGTACCTGGGTGTTATATCGTATACCGTATACAGTACCTGGGTGTTATATCGTATACTGTGTACAGTACCTGGGTGTTATGTCGTATACTGTATGCAGTACCTGGGTGTTATATTGTATACTGTGTACAGTACCTGGGTGTTATATCGTATACTGTGTGCAGTACCTGGGTGTTATATGGTATACTATATACAGTACCTGGGTGTTATATACTATATACAGTACCTGGGTGTTATATACTGTATACAGTACCTGGGTGTTATATCGTATACTGTATACAGTACCTGGGTGTTATATGGTATACTGTATACAGTACCTGGGTGTTATATCGTATACTGTATACAGTACCTGGGTGTTATATCGTATACTGTGTACAGTACCTGGGTGTTATATGGTATACTGTATACAGTACCTGGGTGTTATATCGTATACTGTGTGCAGTACCTGGGTGTTATATGGTATACTGTATACAGTACCTGGGTGTTATATCGTATACTGTGTGCAGTACCTGGGTGTTATATGGTATACTGTGTGCAGTACCTGGGTGTTATATGGTATACTGTATACAGTACCTGGGTGTTATATCGTATACTGTATACAGTACCTGGGTGTTATATCGTATACTGTGTACAGTACCTGGGTGTTATATCATATACTATATACAGTACCTGGGTGTTATATTGTATACTGTGTACAGTACCTGGGTGTTATATCGTATACTGTGTGCAGTACCTGGGTGTTATATGGTATACTGTATACAGTACCTGGGTGTTATATCGTATACTGTATACAGTACCTGTGTGTTATATCGTATACTGTGTACAGTACCTGGGTGTTATATCGTATACTGTATACAGTACCTGGGTGTTAAATCGTATACTGTGTACAGTACCTGGGTGTTATATCGTATACTGTATGCAGTACCTGGGTGTTATATCGTATACTGTATACGGTACCTGGGTGTTATATCGTATACTGTGTACAGTACCTGGGTGTTAAATCGTATACTGTGTACAGTACCTGGGTGTTATATTGTGTATATGTTAGTAGAGAACCTGTACATGCCATATATATATATAGTAACTTTACATTTTGTGTAAAAAAGATTCAGCATACTATAAAAGGTGTAGTATCTATATACATATACTACGTATACCGTACATGTTATATAGTATAGATATGAATGTCATATAGTGCAAATATTTAGTCATCTTGTGTGTAGCAAAAAAATATACAGTTCATATAGTGTATATTGCATGTAGGGATGAGCGAATTTAATATTTTGAAGTTCGTGTGTGGGTTCATGTTGTGGTATTTGCTGAATTGCGTTATGGATTCCTTTACCACGGACCATAACGCAATTCTATGACGGAATGCCTTTAGAGACATTCCGTTATTCATTCCGTCATAATAGAAGTCTATGGGCTGCAAAACGGATCTGTCCGGTTTACGTTATGCAGGAGAGGACTCCAGCATAACGTAAAATCAGACGAATCCGTTATGCAGCCCATAGACTTCTAAAGGCATTCCGTCATGGAATTGCGCCATGGTCCGTGGTAACCGAATCCATAACGCAATTCAGTAAATAACACAACACAAACCCGCACACAAATTTCAAAATATGAAATTCGCTCATCCCTAATTGCATGCATTTACAGGTCGTCATATGGTGTGCGGGTATATATAATGCATACACATAGAAAATAGATATACGTGGTATATAGTGTAAATATACAATACCGTACTTGTCATCTACTGTATATCATATACACACATACATACATGTGACGAGGGGACATCCTCTGCGTCTGGAGGAAAGAAGGTTTGTACACAAACATAGAAGAGGATTCTTTACGGTAAGAGCAGTGAGACTATGGAGCTCTCTGCCTGAGGAGGTGGTGATGGTGAGTACAATAAAGGAATTCAAGAGGGGCCTGGATGTATTTCTGGAGCGTAATAATATTACAGGCTATAGCTACTAGAGAGGGGTCGTTGATCCAGGGAGTTGGGGTACTTTCACACTAGCGTTGTTAGTCCAGCAGGCAGTTCCGGCAACGGATCCGGCAAGCCGTATACAAACGGATAGCTTTTTTTTTCCGGATCTGTCCGTAATAACGGTATCATCCGGAATAACGGATCCGGTATTTACATTTTTTCAAAGATCAAAAGCGAAAGAAGCTCCTTCTATATCCCGGCGCATGCGCAGACCGGATCCGGCGATGCTGCAATTTCTGAAAAACTTGGTACCGGATCTGGCATTGATGCATCTCTATGAAAATGAATGCCGGATCCGACAAGTGCGGTATTGTTCTGGGATTTTGTCCGGAAAAAATACCGTACAAGGGATGGAACGGAAGACATCCTGATGGATACTGAACGGATTGCTCTCCATTCAGAATGCATTAGGATAAAACGGATGCATTTTTTTCCGGTATTGAAACCCTTTACCGGATTTCAATACCGGAAAAGAATAACACTAGTGTGAAAGTACCCTTATTCTTGTTGCCTGATTGGAGTCGGGAAGGAATTTTTTTTCCCCCTAAAGTGAGGAAAATTGTCTTCTACCTCACAGTTTTTTTTTTTGCCTTCCTCTGGATCAACTTGCAGGATAACAGGCCGAACCGGATGGACAGATGTCTATTTTCAGCCCTATATACTATGTTACTATGTATGTTGCAGGCTACCATACAGGTCCTTCTCAAAAAATTAGCATATTGTGATAAAGTTCATTATTTTCTGTAATGTACTGATAAACATTAGACTTTCATATATTTTAGATTCATTACACACAACTGAAGTAGTTCAAGCCTTTTCTTGTTTTAATATTGATGATTTTGGCATACAGCTCATGAAAACCCCAAATTCCTATTTCAAAAAATTAGCATATCATGAAAAGGTTCTCTAAACGAGCTAATAACCTAATCATCTGAATCAACTAATTAACTCTAAACACCTGCAAAAGATTCCTGAGGCTTTTAAAAACTCCCAGCCTGGTTCATTACTCAAAACCGCAATCATGGGTAAGACTGCCGACCTGACTGCTGGCCAGAAGGCCATCATTGACACCCTCAAGCAAGAGGGTAAGACACAGAAAGAAATTTCTGAACGAATAGGCTGTTCCCAGAGTGCCGGATCAAGGCACCTCAGTGGGAAGTCTGTGGGAAGGAAAAAGTGTGGCAGAAAACGCTGCACAACGAGAAGAGGTGACTGGACCCTGAGGAAGATTGTGGAGAAGGACCGATTCCAGACCTTGGGGGACCTTACGGAAGCAGTGGACTGAGTCTGGAGTAGAAACATCCAGAGCCACCGTGTACAGGCGTGTGCAGGAAATGGGCTACAGGTGGCGCATTCCCCAGGTCAAGCCACTTTTGAACCAGAAACAGCGGCAGAAGCGCCTGACCTGGGCTACAGAGAAGCAGCACTGGACTGTTGCTCAGTGGTCCAAAGTACTTTTTTCGGATGAAAGCAAATTTTGCATGTCATTCGGAAATCAAGGTGCCAGAGTCTAGAGGAAGACTGGGGAGAGGGAAATGCCAAAATGCCTGAAGTCCAGTGTCAAGTACCCACAGTCAGTGATGGTCTGGGGTGCCATGTCAGCTGCTGGTGTTGGTCCACTGTGTTTTATCAAGGGCAGGGTCAATGCAATTAGCTATCAGGAGATTTTGGAGCACTTCATGCTTCCATCTGCTGAAAAGCTTTATGGAGTTGAAGATTTCATTTTTCAGCACGACCTGGCACCTGCTCACAGTGCCAAAACCACTGGTAAATGGTTTACTGACCATGGTATTACTGTGCTCAATTGGCCTGCCAACTCTCCTGACCTGAACCCCATAGAGAATCTGTGGGATATTGGGAAGAGAAAGTTGAGAGACGCAATACCCAACACTGGATGAGCTTAAGGCCGCTATCGAAGCATCCTGGGCCTCCATAACACCTCAGCAGTGCCACAGGCTGATTGCCTCCATGCCACGCCGCATTGAAGCAGTCATTTCTGCAAAAGGATTCCCGACCAAGTATTGAGAGCATAACTGAACTTAATTATTTGAAGGTTGACTTTTTTTGTATTAAAAACACTTTTCTTTTATTGGTCGGATGAAATATGCTAATTTTTTGAGATAGGAATTTTGGGTTTTCATGAGCTGTATGCCAAAATCATCAATATTAAAACAAGAAAAGGCTTGAACTACTTCAGTTGTGTGTAATGAATCTAAAATATATGAAAGTCTAATGTTTATCAGTACATTACAGAAAATAATGAACTTTATCACAATATGCTAATTTTTTTTAGAAGGACCTGTATGGTGTATATGTAGCACATATGTCATATACGTGTCTCATGGCTTTCTGTTCATTTAGAATGGCCGTGCCGATGGTAGAGTGTAACTTCAGCGCGCCGTCCGTGTAATTTGGCGGTATTGACACTTGTGTCCTAGCGTTCCCCCGTCTTTGTATCATTGTCTCCTCGTGTACCATTTCATTACCGTTTCCACAAAAGAGCTGAAGTCTAAGCCTTTTAGCCCATAGCTCATTGCACAAAGAAACACTGTAAATGGCTTATTGTATATGAGATGATGTGGATCAGAGCACATCAGAATCAATAAGCAGCTAGTCAAAGTGCTCCTGGTCGGTTTCCCTTTAGTAAGTAGGAATTCTAAAACGCAATGTCAAATACACAATCAAGTCAGAGCGCGGCAATAAAGCATTGGCTTGACACTTTTGTGGTTACGTTTTCCCCTTTTTAAACCTATTGACCTTTTTTTGAATGGTTTTCTGAAGAGGAAGGATACAAAACACAAGTTTCATGATTTAATAATAAGTTAATGATGAGTGAGGTGCAGCGGGAGGGTGTCTCAGCGATGCCTCCAAGGGCGTCAACAGATGGACTCGTGTGACCTCCGTCCGTACACCCGGGCAGGAAGTTCAAAGGTTAATATGAAGAAGTGGTCAATGTCCATGAACTTAACTCCTAAGGCAGGGGTCAGCAACCTCCGGCACGCCAGCAGTTGTCAAACTACAACTCCCAGCCTGCTCCCAACACTTCTACGGGGGTCCTAATAACAGTCTGGCAACTGTGGGAGTAGTAGTTTTTACCACAGCCTAGAGGAAGTCAAGCTGACCATCAGATGGACAAGTGATGGTTCCTCTTGGCTGGTAGCATTACAAACAATATACAGCTTAGGCAGGGTGCTGGGTCTTCTTAAAGAGACCAGCCCTGTATGGAGACTTACTGGAAGTGCCCCATAGTATGGAGACTAATTGGCAATGCTCTAAAGGGAAATACAGCCCCACCTTGGGAAATTGTCTTCCTAGGAGTCAACATCCAACTTTTTAGCAAGCCTTGGAACATGACAAGGGAAAATAGCCAAGCCAAATATGTATGGATTGCTATATGGCTTGCATAGTCTCCCTTCTCCTGTCCCATGGGTTGTTAAAGGGCGTTTTATATTAATTTTTTCTACTCATAGGGAGCCACTTCAATCATTTTGGGCCTACAGCTCTTATGCAGATCATTGTGTCTCCATGGATATAGGCTACAAATAAGCAAACCCCGTTTGTAGTCTGATTCTGCAATCATGTCTTACCCCACCTTCTTTTATACAAAATATACAAAAAGTGGGGTCAGGTGGCACGCTACCTTGAATCAAGATTATTCACAATCATTTTTTTAATTTTTATTTTTTTTTAGATACAATGGGGCCATAAAAATGGTTACAAAGTTTTTTTTTAGCCCCGACATCCTTGTTGTGTACATCTTGGTTTACTCCCTCATTGACATCATCAGGGGGGCTATGCTGTGCGTAGGCAGGGGTGGACAGGTGCTTGCAATGCAGTCACAGTACTGATACACAGCAGGACAAAAAGCTCATTGCTGTCCCATAGGGGCCCCACAACCACGGCTACCCTTTCTCCTGATGGTATTGAGCATTCGGTGGAGTCAGAGTTTCTGGAAAGAAATCCAAAAAGAAAACTATATTGAGGATGCCAATGGGTTTCGAGTATTTGACAAATATTTGAATATTTTTGGATTCTTTATTTTTAATTTTTTTTATTTTAATTTTTTTAAAAATTTTTTTAACTTCATCATGCCTGCCTACTGTTAAAGAGGACCTTTCATCAGGTTTGCAAAAGTCTAATTAGGGTGTTACCTTATAGGTCGGCCCCCACACCTCAATCCCCACAGTCCTTGACTCTAGCGCCACCTCGGCAGTCAAGAGAAATTGGGTACTACCAGTTAAAGACAAATGCATGTTCTCTGACTCTCCTCTCACCCCTCCAAGAGTCAGATGGGAATTAGACGTCCCTTTTTTTTTCTTTTTCCGTTGAATGCATGGGCATACATCGATAAAATGTCCCTTTTGTCCGCAGAAAAAACACTGCATTTTATTATTATTTTTTCCCAAAAGACCGCTGTGGCCCCCAGTTGATTTTGGCGCCTTGTATTATAATGAGGAGGAGACTGAGTCTTTCTCAGTGGAGGTCTCCTTCTCCCTGGCTGTAGCGCTGTCCAATCGGGAGGCTTTTTCTCCCTGGCTGTGACGCTCTGCGCTGCGATTGGACAGCGCTACGGCCAGGGGAGAAGGAGACGCCCACTGAGAAACCCTGGCGTTTCCTCCTCCCTGTTCCGATGCTAGTAATTAGCATACTGAGCGGGGAAAAAAACAGAGGGCACAGCGGGCGAACGGAGCGGTGCCCAGAAATAATAGTAAGCACTATAGGATCTTTGCTTTATGCCCTAGCTAACGTGCTACTTATCTTATAGTCTGGACCCATGAATGGTCCTCTTTAAGGCAAAATACACCCAAAAAAATGTAAAATCCACAAACATTCAAACGAGATAATGCTAGTCAAATAGCAAAGAGAAAATGCCTGCCCACTGAGTGTTTGATGATATTATCGGGCAGATAAACGCATATATTTGTCTGCTGTATTAATAATGCATGCATTGCAAATCTCCGTCCATTAAGGTCTTTGATCCGCGCTCTTTCCCAGTCATATTGTTACAAGACAGAGCGGCTGGAAACCTTGGAGCTGCCGATGCATCAGCCGCCACCCATCTCACTTAATGAAATCCGTATTTGAATACATTATTAGAAAAAAAAAGAAAGAATCAAGACGAGCCTACTGTAGTTTGCAGGTAATTTAATGTATCGAGTAGATTAAAACAAACTGCAAAGACTTTCGACTGTGCGGAGATCAAAGGCACTAATTTCATTGTTCTACTTTAGTGTTTATGGACTTCAAAAAGATGGTCGGGCTCGAAACGCTTTTAATGTCATCTGTAGAGCTGCTTTGAAAAGCAAGGAGAATGTCTTCATTAACCAAAGCGGCTTCGTGGACCCTCTCGTCTGCCTGAGTTTTCAAAGATTAGCGGGGAAAAATAAATATCCCTGTCTCCTCTAATCATTATATTTGCTTGTTACGTGACGGGTGCTCTCGCAGAGAGAAGGACCGGGAGTCTGAAGAAAACGCTGGAACGGCACTAATTATTGGTATTTGTCGATAATTACGGCCGCTCTGTAGGAGAGTTTTTATGACGTATGTAACGGCGTTGAGTCTCTGGTTTCTAATTATCATAGATTCTGTTGTATCTAGACAAAGCTCCACCATACCTGTTCATAGTGCTAATTAGCTTTTGTTACTATGGCGAAGTTGAGATGGCAAAAGTGTGCAAGGAGAACTGTCATGGGGATATATCTACAGCAAGGACTAAACAGAGTCTATCAGCAGTTATGACCATGCTAAACTGCTCACAGCAGTAGGGAGAGCAGTGCAAGCATACCTTTTGTGAAGGTTTTATAATCAGGAGTAGTGTAAATGTGAAGTTTTATTCTGACAGGTTCTAGTGCCCTGGAGGTGGAGCTTCACTTTGAAATGCTTTCTGCATTGAGCTGCTTTACAGCTCCTCCCCTTTGCTATGAGTGACATCTGTACTGGTCTCCTGGTTGGATACTGCAGCTGTCATTCAAAGCAATAGGAGGAGCTGTGAGGCCCCTCCCTGGTCACTTGGTGGAGCAGAAGTTGGCAGAATAAAACTTGATATTCTTACTACTCCTGATGAGAAAAGCTCACAAAAATTATGCTTATTCTGCTCTTCCCAGACCCAGTTTTGCATGGTCATAACTGCTGACGGACTCCCTTTGTAGCAGTTGGCCTAAGACTGAAACACATCACCTATCCACAAGATTGATGAGAAGTTTCTGATCGGTGGAGGTCTGGCTGCTGGGGCACCCACCAGTTACAAGAAGGTGAGGTCCATGTCCACCTTTTTAATAACACAATGGTTGAGCATGCGCAATGCCACACCAATCTGAGTCTATGGGTCTGACAGAGATAGTCAAGTACAGCACAGTCCAATAGAGTTTGAACGGAACGCATGCTTGACAGCCTTGTCATTCAAATGGGGGAGGCGGGTCTCCCACTCTGTCATGTCGTCCTATCGGTCAAATTTGCGCCGATTAGCTGTTTTACTTACAAGTGTCCACCACTAGGGATGATAATACAGTCATTTTGGCACCACTTGAGATATTTAGATGCCACGAGGGATAGAGGTTGGGATTGCAAGTAGTGTAGGGTATAGTGCGGCTAGTTATTCATCGGAACGGAGCGGAGAGCCACTAGAATGGCGCCTCGGCACTCCAATGTAGAACAGACGTTACCTCTGTAAGGCCACTGATGTTACACTAGTGCTGTCAATGGCTTACAATTTGTCAAAATGTCTAGGTGTTGGTGCCGTGAATTATGTGACTGTGACATGATCAGTGCCAGTGGTACCCAAGTCCAACACTGTAAAACGTACTCATCAGAAGGTAGTAGATGAATACCTAGTAGATGGCCGTCACACAGCCGATTCAAGAGCAATGGTAGTCTATGGGGTTATTCACACGGCCATTTTTTTGACAGCCCAAGAATAAAGACTGTCAGTAAGTAGGGCATGATGTTCTATTTTGTCCGTTTTCATAGACTGACCGCCTCCATACAGTTGATGGGGACCTGTTTTAACGGCTGTTTCTCAAAAAAAAGCATACGTGAAAAACTGACTTTTGCCATTTTTTTCCCACCGTTGTGTAAATGTAGCCTAAAAATGCCTTCTTCTACCTTGAAGTGGTTGTCCAGCTGTGAAAAATAAAAATGAGCAGAATGGGTCTAAAATATTTTTTGTAGTAATACCTTTGTGATCCCCGCCGGTCCTGCTACTGTCACTGGTTGAGGCGGGTGACTACTGCAACCATTGATTGTCTAAGTGGTCTTATTTTCTGTGTTGAGAGGTAACGGAGAGCAACAGAGGACCCAGGAAACGCTGGAACGTTGGAGGATTGGTAACATATTACCCTTTTTTAAAACCAATGTTACCCCTTTTTTAAATAGGAAAAAAAAAGTTTTTCTTACCCAGTAACCCCCCACGGTTGGGAGACTGCAGCCGGTCTCTGTTCTATATATTTTTTTTGTTCACAATATTTCTAAAAAGGAGTCTTTCAGTGGTGGAGACTCTACATCCTAGTCCAGGGATCTGCAACCTTCGGCACTCCAGCTGCTGTGAAACTGCAACTCCCAGCATGCACACCTTCTTGGCTGTTCTTGTAACTCCCATAGAACTGAAAAAAGGATTGTGTGAGTTGTAGTTCCAGAACAGAAGATTGCTGACCCCTGTGCTAGTCAGAGGCTGGAAAGTACAAGTATCTTGCTACCTATGCCCAGTGTCGAACTGGGGTGTCTAGGACCCACCATACGGATACATTCAAATATTACCTGCTCACACAACAGAAGATGCTACCAGATGATTGATTATGGTTGTCCCTGCAGGTACTTTGAGAAGGTAGGTCCTGGGGAGAAGAGGACACTGGCAGCTTTTCTCTATACCTAGAAGTCATCTCAGCTCTGATCGTGTCTATAATAATAATAAACTGGGGAGTTTCATGAATTATCTATCAGGTTTATTATATGAACATAGGCTGGTGGAAGTGCTGTACATTGAATTTATGTATGTAGTGCAGTAAGTCTACTGTGTTATGTGCCACTTGTTCGGGGGGGGGGGGGGGGGTGAAAAACTAGGGGCCCACCGGGGGATTCACCTGTACCCCGGTGGGCCAGTCTGAGCCTGCCTGTGCCCCTTATTGAGGTGGAATGGCAGATATTTGTCTTATCTGTCGCCAGAAATTCGCAAGTGTGAATATAGACTTACCCCAGAGCCTATTTTGTACAGGTGTTACTGCCCCTTTAAATTTCCATTCCCCCGTGGCGGCAGTGATGTTTTTTTCATGCTGTTAAACTTCACTCTAATTTGACTGATTCTGCTGATCCTACCTGGGATTACTTGCAAATGTTTCCATTAATGATGAAATTATTAGATCCTGTAGGAGCGCTAGGTTTTACGGCTCAGTCCTGTCATTACAATTTCAGAATTACAGTGCTCTTTCGCAGCTGTTCGGCTCGCCTGCCACCCACCTGGCTGCTCTGCACGGGAGAATACTGTGTGTATCCCCACAAAGTTCATATTGCAGCTCTCTGATTAATGGATTCCTTAATGTATCGCAAAATGTGCTTGAATAAGCGTGGTTAGTATACGTGGTCATCCGGGGGGGGATTGTAGGCCTATAGCATTGGGGGGGCTGCGACCTATTGTAGGGGATAACTAAATCTGTTAGTCCCAAAATCCCAATTATGTAATAAATTATACAGGAAAACTTTTACAGTACCTTGGGGCACGTATCATTTGTGAGGGTTAAGGGCTGATTGACATGACCGTGCTGGGTCCAGGAAAACGTGGCCTGTGAGTCGGCCTCGGCCTCCTAGATTTATGATACAGTCTGTTCCTATGTGATCACAGGTATATTGTACCTGACTAAACCTACCACTTTAATTAATGAAATGTTCTGAAACTTTAAACACCCCCGTACTCCATTTGTCCAGCATTTTCAAGATCTTTGCTTGCTATCTGTGAATAGAAACCTTTATTCTTTACATGTACCGTAGGTGTCACCAGACCTGTGTGGCGACCGAGCCACAGGGGTGTAGGGGTTGAGTGAGTTCAGTTGTCCCCTGGGGCCTGTCTCCTCTCCTTCCTCCTGACTTCTCCACTCAACTCAACTCTTCATCTCTATCTCGCTTCCTGTGTCTGCACTATATAAGTGGTGTGATAGAGACCTCTAGTGGTGAAAGTATGTAGTGCACGTTACCAGCCTGTAATATGGATTCAGCAGCATAGACAAAGAAATAGTGCAAAATAACATCATAATACACACCAATTTGGAGTGGACCATACACACATATGTGGGACACTACAACTGCACCCGAGAGCCTGTTACGTATACCTACTCAGGATTTATGGCATATCCATTGCTTAAGATGGGAATACCTCTTTAAAGGGGTTTTATGACTTTTTTATACTGATAAAATATCCTCAGGATAGATCATTAGTATCTGATCAGTGGCGGTCCGACACCCAGGACCTCCGCCGATCAGCTGTTTGAGGAGACGCCAGCGCTCCATTGAGCGCCGCGGCTTCCTCACAGCTTAACAAGCACAGCGCCATACATTGGATAGTGGCTGTGCCTGGTATTGCAGCTCAGCCCCATTGATTTTTATAGGACTGAGCTGTGCCTAGGCCACGTGACCGACATACACGTTGTCACTGGCCTACGGCTGCAGCCTTCTCAAACAGCTGATCGGCGGGTGTCGGACCCCACCGATCAGATACTGATGACCTATCAGTATCAAAAAGTTGGAAAACCCCATTAATGAATGAAAAGTGCTGCAACTTTCAATATTATGATGTATTTCAATAGCATTTTTTCAAAGCGTGTCCTTGCTGTCAGCGAATGGAAACATTTGGCAGTGGAATACTGTCCTCCTCGCATCCACACCTTGTAAAGCGCATCTGTGTATTTGTACACCTGTTTCCGGAGGACGTGATCAGGACCGGTATTTTAGCTTGTGGGTGCAAACTATAACTATTTCAATTCACGGACAGCAAGCAGAGCTATGAGAAAGATGCACAATTTGTCATTATGCAATAAATATGTTTTATATAAAATCAGTAGTCCCCCACAGCCACAGAATGAACACTATGTGAATATACCCTTACAGAATGAAGAAGCGGCCGTATATGTGTAAGGGAATTGCTATTTATGCAGCTCACCTTTGGTGAACCTGCAGCTTTCATGGCGTCCATATAACACTCAATTGCTTTCACGAAGATTGTTTTCGAGGGACATGCTCCGAGAGTTCATAGCGAGGCCTCTGCCAAGTTTTCGTAATATCTCATTACATGGACTTGTTTGTTTGGGAGTCTTTTCCTTGGATCCGGCATATCCCTGTCTCTCCAGAAATGATAAGGGCTCCAGTCCACGCAGTTGCTTATTTTTACGGACGTTTGTTTTCTTCCTCTTTTAGTTCTGGAGATGTTCCTCGGCATGTAAGTTCATCTCACAAGTCTCCGTTGTTGAAATTAGACAGCCACACACAGGGAATATGAGATTTCTGTTCAATTATGTGTATTTGGTTTCTCCACAATAATAAATGGGTCATTTTATTTACTGGAACATTTCATAAAAAAAATATAAAAGTAGTGGCCGATAAGAGCGAACGCATAAAGGGGTCCTCCATTTTGGACAATCGCTACATGTTAGAAGGGCTCCTCCTGCTGAGCACTCCAGCAATGAGCTGTAACGGGGAAATCTGCCAGTAAGTGTTTCCTGCAGCGCCACCACAGGAGGAACGAAAAATCACATCCACATGAGTGGGTTGTCTTTGTGATGCAGGATAGGACAGGTCCTCCATAGGAGGAGACACTCTTTGTCACCACTCTCCAACTGGGCAAAAAATGAGGATCCTGACCAAGGGACCGCTTTCTTTTAAAAGCATCACCTATCCTGTGTATAAGTATCTGATCATTGGGGGTCCAAATGTTGGGACTCTTCACCGATCATAAGAATGGGGTCTCCAGAGTGAATGGCCCTATGCTCCCACATATCAGTCCATTCATCTCTATACCGTTGGAACTTTCAAGGAGAAGTACAGAGTTGGCTTTCTATAGCATTCCATAGAGATAAATGGAGTGGCAGTGCACCTGCATGACCACCACTCTGGGAACTCCAGGACCCCATTCTTGTGTGGGTCCTAGTAGCCGACCCCTGCTGATCAGATAATTATGTGCATAGGTGATAATTCTTCTGGTTGGACAATCCTATTAACTCAGAATTCATTTACAGGGTAAAGCATATGATCATTTAACAGGACAACGTCTTTGGTATTTATTCTGCAGAAGGCTTGGGTAGAAGAAAGTGCGGAGAGGGGGCCACAAGTTTATGCAACCTGTACTTGCATGAAGTTTCTTATAATTACGGTATTTCTACAACCTTGCCGACTCTCCCGGAATGTCCTCAAGACAAGGGCAAAGATAGAACATGTCCTATCTTTTGCGGACTACGAATCGCTTCCGTGGGCTTTCTGTTCTATTTTTGTCCGTATCTTGTGGATCGTAGACCCATTCAAGTCAATGGGTCCGCATACGCAAACGTAGTGAACACGGCCGCAGCACGGGCACTGAGCCATTATGCTTGTGTGCCTGAGCCCTAATCTGCAGTAATACATTAATAGTCTGGACCACCAGTTTTTATTTTCCTACTGTCCCCTGTTCCTCCACAGTCAGCGCTAAGAGCTGCACTGAAATACAGTGTCAGGACTGCTGTGCATGCTCTCCATGTTAGCACAGCAGTACAGACTGTGTATTTCACTGCTGCTTTGAGTGCTGACAGCCGGGGAACAGGGGGCAGTAGGACAATGAAAATAGGTCATCCAGACTCCTTATGTACAGCACTACTCATGTATTGCTGCAGATAATAGTCCAGCATCATGGGCCTTATAGTAAGACTTGGAATGGGACCCCACTCTGCCATGATCACCTACAACGCGAGTTCAGAACATGAAAAGCTTCATATTATTTTGGTGTCGCGGCTACAAGAATGGAAATTGCGATTGCACTGGGCAAGGATATTGCACGATGATATCATAGCACAGGAATGACATCTACAGAAAGGTCACCAAGATGTCACATTGTGACATCACAGCACAGCGGCAGTACATAAAATGTCCGCTTCCATACTGTGTAGGTGATTTAATATTTTTTTTTTTTTATGCAAGTCTATCGCCTCCTAAAACCATATAGCAGAATCTCCGGTGCTGAGTTTAATGAGAAACAGATCAACAGAGGACTAAAAGCAAAAATAAAAATTTTATATTTCTCGTTTTATATTCCTCAGTTTTTGGTTGTCCATCCTTCTTGTTAAAAGCCCCCTGATAATTACCAGATCACAGGGTGTCTCACTGCCAGATTCTAGAAACTATATTACTGCTGATCACTCAGTGATCATCTGGAACTTCAGTTGTGGATGCCTCTAGCAGCAGGTGTTAAATTTATCTGCAGCACCCCCACAGGGGATTTGATGTATTACACTGTTCTTACACTTGTCGAAATGAATGAGCAGCCTATTTTATGCAGTAATGGCTGGGTCCTCCATAGTGAGAACTATGTATCAGATGATGGTCCTGATGAGGGGGACTACACAACCCATCTTAACTGAATAACCCCTTTAATATGTTTACTGTATCTTGTTGCTCTACAAGTCAGGACTTCTCATGAATGCCTCGGTAAATGTAAAACAGCTGCTGGGATGATTCCATACTAGAATAATAGGGGATCTGTCCACCTCTTTTATATTGATGGCCCATCCTCGGGTTAGGCCATCAATATCTGAGTGGCAGGGTCCGACACCCCTCATCCTCACAGATCAGCTGTTACCTTGTAGCTCCACCACTGGAACTTCATAGCTCCATCCATTGTGCAGTGCTGCTCCTTTTAATATTTTAATTGTTTGAGAATTAGCATTAGATCTTCTGTCTCTGCTTTTTCTTTCCTAATGGAACGTCGCTGCCCGAGATCTTTTAAATAATGGAAAAGTTTGCTTTTGATGAATGGCTTCATGGGAAAGAGTTTAGAAAGTTCAGAGCCTCAGCGTCTATCAGGAGGATCCTCCGCTACTTTATTTTAGTGCACGATGACTTGATTTATAACCGGCCGCTGTAACGTGTCATTTGGAAGCCTCTGTTTGCGAGACAATGTGATTCCGATAAAAGTGACTTGCGTTTGAAAACCACTTAGTCACTTTGGGACAGGCTGCCATATTAATGGCCATAGTTAGTGGTTTACGTTTCGACGTGAAAGGTCCAGCAACTGGACAGAATTTAAACGTCAAAATTCAGATAAACTTCTCATAATTTCCTTTAGAAGTGTGTGATCACAGAGACACGGGGGTCACATTCCTTCTGAGGGTTTTAAAAACTCAGAAGGATCTCACCGGTTCAAAGCCTAACTGATGCCTGAAGACCAATGGTGGAATTACTAGTTATTCGGGGAGATGGAGAGCACAATCGGGGCTTTATATGGATTTTACTGGGTTTAATATAATTAATGGAGTATTTAGAAGTGCAGGGGGCTGGGTGCCATGATTGTACCAGGGTTGCCCATACAGGAATAACGGGCTTAGTGTTTGCTAAGGGAGTCCTGTGCTAAGTTCTCACTACCTTGAGCTGCTGAGGGGTTCAGTGACTGGGATCAGAGTTATCGCCGATCTTGGTTGCTGGAGGCAGATGTCAGCTGTATGACACAGCTAGCACCTGATTTGTATGGTGTGATCCTGCTCCATACACTTTCTTCCAACATCTGCCATAAATGTATGTCAGGTGGGGGTTAAAACCCAATTTTCTGGCTACCTGTAGCCACCACTAGGGGGTACTTACTGCATATTGTGCTATCATATAGTTCAATGTGTAAATAGTATTCCTTGTAGCTCATAAACTCATCGCGGTGAGTGCATACAGATAGAAAATTATCTATATTATATAGGTTTAGAAGTGAGACCTCAACATGTAGTGAAAATAAGTAAAGAAGCCTTACTGATTTGCCTAACACCCCCCCAGCAGAGACTGCTGAGACCAGTCATTGGCTGCAGCTGTCACGTAAACTAGTTGGGCAAATCATCACTGCAGACCTTGAAATAGACCTTCTGGAGCAGCCGGGCTGGAACAACGGGAGATTGAGCAGTGGAGTAAGGTCTCTTTTCATATTTTATAATATCCCTGGCCTACTCCACAGTTTGTTTTTGGTTCCGAGAACTCCTTTAATCAGAGCCTAATATTGGATCCATGTTGAACCAGGACTCTTATGATCCAAAACACATCCTTTTAAATTGGTTTTGAAATTGTGAGTGCCGAATCCAATGTTTTGGACCAAATATGTGGAGGAACTTTTAGAAATTAGCTTCAGTCTCTGGGGACGCAGGACATTCTCCCTTGTGCTGGACGGTGAAGATAATATCATACACAGTGGACCATAGGTAGTATTGGCAAAAGGAATGATGCAGTATGGGACTCAGACAGGTGGAGGCTCTCCCTGAGCGGGTTGTGCTAATTGGGCACAACTATAATGAAGGCAAATATAGTGAATACCATGTATGGCTGGTTGCTGCGTCTTCCTCGAAAGCAAAGCTGATCCAATGAGAAGGAGAAATGAGGAGTTGGAGCTGCGCCACCAGTGGAATGAACAGAATCTTGCCTCCGGGGTTCAAGATGAAAGCTGTATTGGTGACAACGTGTTTCGACACTTAACTGGTGTCTTCATCCGGTGAACGGCTCCAACTCCTCATCTCACCTTCTCATTGGAGAAGCTTTTAAATGGAAGACACACGGATGGTGTGATTTTCTTAAGGAGTCATGCGTGAAAATCAGAGCAGGTTGGTACATTTTGATTTTCTTGGCAAGGACCGATGCGCCTATTCCCCTTTATTTCCATTCTGAACTCAATTCTCGTCGGTCTGCATGAGGCCTTATAGTTAATAGACATGCTACACCTTCCTTCTGTCCGTTACTGTGAATTCCATCCTTCGGACGTGAAGATCAAGGCTCTGTAAACTCGAGAGGCTTCGGGTGTCCCTCTCTAAAGCAGTCAAGACATAAGCCACTGAGCACTAAGGGTCGGAGCAGTCATTTCAGTTTCTCTATTTTCCTTCTTCGTCCGATTAATTATTTATCAATTGTACACACTCTGGAATCAGTGTGATTATCCAGGGCGCGCGGTGTATAAACCACTCGAAGCCTAAATCCTGGCATAGCTATTCCGCAGCACGCCCGACAATCTAAATATTGCTCTTGGACTAATCGAAGCAGCAGGAGAAGTCAGCGCCGGTGATGGACTATTTTTCAAATTGATTTAAAAAATGTGTTTAAGTGGATGATCTTCCACTGTAGATTACCTATTGATTTTTAATATGAAAAGCTCATTATATAGGCAGCAACTGCGTGTAGAAACCCAGCAAACCTTTGCATAAATCCTTTAATTGAATTTCTAACTCCCTCCTCCTGGTAATTAAATCCACGGTATGTGTTCTGCATCCTCCGTGTTTTTGGCGGAGGTAACCTAACCACTTTCAAAGTGAAAAGGGTAACGTCTCTACAGGGACCATCCTTTAATCCAGCATCCAGTCAGTTTGATAATCCGGCTCTTGTACTGTGGAGTTTTGGAAGACTTTATATGTACTTTTCTATGACCTTTTGCGGAATATTTGCTTAATTCGTCAAGTGCTATTAATGCCAAATGAACAGGATTGTGCTGAACCTATGTAGAAGAAGACATTTAGGCCTCATGCACAGGACCGTATTCTGTGTCCGTGTCCGATCCACATTTTTTGCGGATTGCACACAGGACTCATTCATTTCATAGGGGCCACACAAAAAAAACTGAAAGTTCACAGATGCCACCCATGTGCTGTCCGCATCTTTGTGTCCCGCAAATTCTAGAATGTAATATTCTTGTCCTTATTGCATACTAGAATAGTCATTTCTAGTAAACTGGGAAATCTGCAGCGTAAATTGACATGTAGCACTTTCGATTTATGTGGTGATTATTCTTATCTTTTTTTTTTTCTGAGCGATTTCCTAAAATCTCATCCGCTTCACTGGCATGAAGACTGCTGATTTGCAGCATGTGAATCCTTAGCGTGTCCATTGCATTAAATTTATCTGCCATAATTTTTTTGCAACTTTTTGAGATTTTCCACCTTAGCTCTTCCACCTGAGATTTAGCAGAATTTGCCATAAAATCGTTGTTAAATTGTAGCTGAAATCTAAACCAACTCATGGCTCGGTGCGTGGACAGACCAAGGATCTGCCAAATGTATTAAGAGGCGTGCAGTATGAAAAAGCAGTATTAGTAAATGTGTTTCCTAAAGGGGTTGGTCAGGGCAGATTTACTAATCTTATAGATGATGTAACCGTACACAGGGGGGATCTGTGGATGGCACTGTTATGGGGGGGATCTGTGGATGGCACTGTTATGGGGGGGATCTGTGGATGGCACTGTTATGGGGGGGATCTGTGGATGGCACTGTTATGGGGAATCTCTGGATGGCACGGTTATGGGGGATCTCTGGAAGGCACTGTTATGGGGGATCTCTGGATGGCACTGTTTTGGGGATCTCTGGATGGTACTGTGATGGGAGGATCTGTGGATGACATATATATAGCATCTTATGCTATGTGCCATCCACAGATCCCCCCATAACAGTGTCCCTGCAGTGTGAATGATCCCCGATACAGGGGCTGGGGGCCGGCATCTGGATTAGGAATGACAGTGGGGACCGGTGCAGTCCCTGTATTCTAATGCACCGGCCCCGCTCACTGTTGTATAATCTTATCTAACCTGTAGGCATTGTTAAGATATAATAATCATGTGTAATCCACCTGTATTACTTACAACATTAAGTTCCGTAGCAGGGAGGAGGCCGGGCGGGCGGCGCGTCACTCACTACGTCCCGTGCCGCCTGCTTCATTCATAAAATGGGCGGCGCATGACGTAGTGAGTGAGGCGCTGCCCACCCGCCCTCCCGGCCTGCCTCCTCCCTCCTCTCTGCTATGGAACTTAATGTTGTAAGTAATACAGGTGGATTACACATGATTATTATATCTTAACAATGACTACAGGTTAGATAAGATTATACAACAGTGAGCGGGGCCGGTGCATTAGAATACAGGGCCTGCATCCGTCCCCGATGGGATTCGTCGGATTCGAATTTTGCACCCTAAAATAGTACCAGTCAAACCGTCATCTCATACCGAAAAAAAATTTGCCCCTGCATAAGACAGTTGTCCAAAAAAATAAAAATAAACTATGGGTTTTAGAATATGATACACAAAAAAATGATTTTTTTCAAAAATGCTTTATTATGTAAAACTGAAATAAACAACCAAAAAAAGTAATCGTATTTGGTATTTTCGCATCCGTAACAACCTATAAAAATAGCACATGATCGAACCTGTCAGATGAACATTTTAAAAAACAAAAAATTAAAATGGCACCAAAACAGCTATTTTTTGTTACCTTGCCTCACAAAAAATGTAATATAGAGCAACCAAAAATCATATGTACCCTAAAATAGTACCAACAAAACTGCCACCTTATCCTGTAGTTTGCAAAATGGGGTCACTTTTTTGGAGTTTCTACTCTAGGGGTGCTTAAGGGGGTCCTTCAGCAGTTTACGACCACATATGGGCTGTTTCTGTAAACGACAGAATCAGGGTAATAAATATTGAGTTTTGTTTGGCTGTTAACCTTTGCTTTGTTAACATGAAAAATTTAATAAAATGGAAAATCTGCCAAAAAAGTGAAATTCTGAAATTTCATCTACATTTTCCTTGAATTCTTGTGAAACACCTAAAGGGTTAACAAAGTTTGTAAAATCTGTTTTGAATACCTGGGGTTGGGGTTTAGTTTCTAAAATGGGGCCATTTATGGGTGGTTTCCACTATGTAAGCCCCACAAAGTGACTTCAAACCTGAACTGGTCCTTAAAAATTGGGTTTTGGTAATTTTCTCAAAAGTTTTAAGATTTGCTTCTAAACTTCTAAGCCTTCTAACGTCCCAAAAAAAGAAAATTTAATTTACAAAATGATCCAAACATGAAGTAGACATATGGGAAATGTAAAGTAATGACTGTTTTAGGAGGTATCACTATCTGTTTTAAAAGCAGAGAAATTGCAATTTTGAAAATTGCTAATTTTTCCAAATTTTTGGTAAATTTGGTATTTTTTTTTATAAATAAAAAAGAAATATTTAGACTCAAATTTACCACTGTCATGAAGTACAATATGTGACGAGAAAACGGTCTCAGATTGGCTTGGATACGTGAAAGCGTTTTAAAGTTATCACCACATAAAGTGACACATGTCAGATTTGCAAAAAATGGCCTGGTCCTGAAGGTGAAAAATGGCAGGGTCCTGAAGGGGTTAATCTCTACCTATTGAGGGCTGTTTTGTTTCATCGTCCCCCTTAGCCGTAGATGTCCTGATTGCACATTGTATAGACTCGAAATGCATTTATTTTTAATTTTTTTTGCTGCAGCATCAGATTTAAATACCAAGTTGAAAAACCAAAATCTATTTCCGCCGTGGACTTTTGATCTTACAGGTGTTTATGGTGCGTAGACAAATATAAATGCCAGTTTTGTTTCTCCGCCGCTTTATAATATTTAAGATTTGTTATTTAAAATCATTTCCATCCCCCCAGAGATAGGAAGGGAATCAATAAGAAGTCGGAGATTGCCCGTAGTCGCTGACTTATGAAACGGTTTAGAAGAGGCTGTAAATTTTAAAGGCAAAGCAAACGAGTCGTGGTTTAAAGTGGAATCAATTTATAGTTTACGTACAGAAGCCACAAGTGGGGGAAAAAAAAAGACACGTTGTAACATTTTTAATAAAGGCCTTCACGAAAAAATAACAGCGGTATTTATGGCGGATTCCATTCTCCTTTTATTACTCATTAATGGAGAGAATAAAACTCAGTGTATTCATCTTCGAAGGCGTTTTTAAAACCCTGTAAATGACATTTTTAAATTGAGCTACTTATCTCATTTTATATGCTCCTCACTACACGCGAGGCTTTGTATGGAATGGGAGTAAGAACTGGATTCCCACCGGGGCTTAATATCGCAGACGTTACGATGCCACGGGCGCTTGGCAGGGTGGGGTGTATGAAGAGTGATGGCGAGGCTGCGGAGACATAATAGGAAAACACTAATTTTCTAAGTGTTTCTGCAGGAATGTTAGTTTTCTCTGGACTTGGGAGGAAGAGAAGGTACTGTACATTTAGGAAAATGGAAGGCAAATAGGTTTCCGTTAGCACCGGTTAACAGAAGAAAAGTATAATTTGTAGCAACTTAAGGCCCCTTTCACGCGAGCGAGTTCCATGCAGCGTGAGTATGCGGCAGTTACCGTCCTGACCTCCCAGCACTGACAGGGTCGCATAGCATTATACAGTGATCCCTCAAGATACAATGGCCTCCGGATACAATATTAAATACAGTGTTTTTTTCTGACCCATCGTAAGTTAAAACCAGACTCAACATACAATGTCTCAGAACCAACTACTCAAGGCCACTTCCCTGGTAAAATAGTTGTATTAGTTGCTAGTTAGCAGCTATTCCTGACTGTTATATGTAAGGATCTGCCTTAGTTATCTGCTTATCTTGGATGACATTTTGGGACTTTGGAACCGATTACTCAACTTACAATAGTTTCAACATACAATGGTGGCCCTGGAACCAATTAATATTGTAACTTGAGGGACCTCTGTATTGCTCTCCGTGTTATACAATACATTTCAGAACTGTAAGGGTTACATAGTATCAATATAAGTCAATATAATGCTATGCGACCCTGTCCGTGCCGGGAGGTCAGGACAGTAGCTGCCGCATACTTGTGTTGTGAGTCCAATGCGTGGAATGGGCTTAAAGGTGTTTTTCCAGGAATTCAATACTGATAAACTACCCTCAGGATAGGTTATCAATATCGTCAATATCCCAGCACTCCACCAGTCAGCTGGTGATCAGTGATCGGATGAGCTCTGCAGCCTCTTCACAGTTTAAAATTCACAGTGCCGTACATTGTATTGTGGCTGTGTTTGGTATTGCAACTCAGTGCCATCAGTAACATGGCACAAAGGCCATGTGATCAATGGATGTGAGTATTGTGGCCCCTTCAGCTAATCAGCACAGATACTGGGAGTCGGACTCCCCCCCCCATCCCCACCCCTACAAATCTGGTAATAAAGAGTTTCTCCTCAGGATAGGTCATCATTATCACATTGGCGGGGGTCTGGGTCCCGGCACCCCTGCCGATCAGCTGTTTCAGGGAGCTCCGGTTCGCAGCAGCTTTCCAAGCACAGCGCTGTACATTGTATAGTGGCTGTGCCTGGTACTGCAGCTCAGCCCCATCGAATTGGGGCTGAGCTGCAACTAGGCCATGTGACCGCTCTACCGTGACATCACATGACCTGGGAAGAGGCTGGAGCACCCAGCCTCTTCTAAACAGCTGATCGGCGGGGGGGGAGGCGTCCCGGGGGTCAGACCCTCGTTTATTGGGATTTGCAAGGCCTAAGCATGTCTGATCAGTTTTGGACATTGAACTCTCAGACCTACACCCCTGGGACGCCTGCAGCGTCAAGACATGTATGTACAGTAGTACATGACCAAACTTCCCAATAGTTTGAAATTTCCGATGATCTGTGTCTAGTAATACCAGATACATTATTCTGCCGCCTTTATGAAAGCAGATTGACCTTTTTATCTAGTCGTGTATCGGACACGGGTCTATGTGCGGTTTATCAGAGCGCCTGTAATGCAGGATTACGACTTGTATCCGTCTAATGATCACGAGCCGGGGAGGTCTGTGATCAGTCGGACTGGAATGTATCCGCGTGAGCTGATTGCCAGCAGCAGGACCGGCCTTCCCCGGTGGTGTGCCTTACGCATACTTGAAAAATCAATAGGGATTAACCTCTCGCCCCCTCACATACTTATAGCGGCGGTCTGCATGGCTTACCGATATTTCACCTAAACGTTGGGACTCAATAACGTGCAGCTGTCGCCGCATGTGACTAATTAATTACAAAAATTCAGCCGCACTGGAGAGAAAAAAAAAAAAAAGTGATTAAATATCACATCAGCTATCTCCCGGAACGGAGGGGCTTTTAATGGGCAGAAACGACTAATTTCACATCAATTTCTGTTTGTCCCTGCTTTGTACGACCAGCAAAGATAATTTAAAGATGAAAAAGGAATCAGTCCATATAGCCGCTAGTGTCCGTCAGCGGGAGGATCGTTCCCAGGGGACGGGCCTTTAGTGTCTAACTTTAGGGGCTCATGCAGAAGAACATATGGCTGCTGTGCCCATGCAAATAGCGGTCCTCAATACATGGGCACCGGCCGTGTGAACTCCGTGTTGCGGTGCGGACCCATTGACTTGAATGGGTCCGCGATCCGCAAAAGAGAGGAGATGTCCTATGCGGAGGTAATGACTCGAAGGGCTTTTGAGCGTTTCATTGGGCTTCCGATCCGTGCCTCAGCACCGCGCGTCCTATCTGTTGCAGGTCGCGGAGTCGTAAAGTTGTCAGGCATAAGCCTAATACACTATCGCTTCCTCTTCTGTAGAGATAACTTCTCAGCAGTCATCTCGTTTTTTTCAAAGGCAGGATTACAATGGCAGATAACACCTCTGTAATAGATAACACAGAATCACACCATTCATAATAGGTGATGGTCACAGCTTTTCTACTCCCCCTCCCTGCACAAGAATGCCCATAACATTCTCAGCAGTCATCTCATTACATTCAAAGCAGGATTACATTCGCAGATAGCACCTCTCTATAGATAACACAGGAGCAGGCCATTTGCAATAAGTCATGATCACATCTTAGGACAAGTTCACACTTGAGTCTTTTGGTCGGTTATTTTCTGCAGTTATTGTTAGCCAAAACCAGGCGCTGGTCAAAAACACGGAACAAGTGCAAATCTTTCCATTATACCTTATCCCTGTGTAGGCTTCACGGCGGGTTTTGGCTCACAATAAGGGTCCATTTACACATCCGTGTGTGTTTTGCGGATCCACAGGTCCGTGGATCCGCAAAACACAGACGCCGGCAATGTGCGTTCTGCATTTTGCGGAGCGCACATCGCCGGCACTTAATAGAAAATGCCTAATCTTGTCTGCAATTGCGGACAAGAATAAGGACATGTTCTATTTTTTTTTCGGGAAAGGAAATGCGGACCCCAGAAGTGCAGATCCGCATTTCCGGATCCGGGCAGCACATTGTGCGGCCCATAGAAATGAATGGGTCCACAATTCAGTTTCGCAAAATGCGGAACAGAATTGCGGACGTGTGAATGGAGCCTGACTGATAGAAATAACTGAAGTGTGAACTCACAGGTAAAAATTCTAAAATCCTGCAGTTTTCACTGCGACCTTTAAGCCTAATATACTGACCCTTCCTGTTCTGTAGAGATCACTTCTCAGCAATCATCTCATTATCTTCAAAGGCAGGATTACAATGGCAGATAACACCTTTGTATAGGTAACACAGGACCATACCAGTCACAATAGATGATGGTCACAGCTTTTCTCCTCCCCCTCCCTGCACAGTCTTTGTTGTGGGGGATCTGGCTGTCTGAACAGTTCATGATTGGAGAACATTAGGATGAGGCGTGGCCTTGTAAAGGGGTGTGGCCTGTAGTAAGGGGGTAACTTTGTGTCATGATAAGTATGGTACACAGGCTATATGGGCAGCATGGAAATGCCAATTTTGACTTTTTTTTTTTTTTTTTTTTACTTTTTGTATTTTATTTTTTTCCACATCTCAGAAAACCCCTTTGAAGGGAACCCCCAAAAAAACTTTAAAGTAAAAAATTAAACTCTCTTGGATTCCCCACCCCTTCCTGTTGTCTTCCCAGAATGATGTGCCACCTATCTCCAGCCAATGACTCTTCAGTGACCACAGGAAGCAGCGGTGGTCCCTGGTGCCATAATTGAAAGGCACGCATACGCTGACAAATCCGGCAGCTTGTACAGTACTGAAATGGACCCAAAATAGTTAATAACCTCCCACGGCCTGTCTTACTGCTTTATTGTCAGTCTTCACTGCCGTTCTGGCATTTTATTCAGACTCCAGAAGGATCAGCATGTTCTTAATCTCATCCGGGTAGGACAGTGTATGAACCTGTGGTTCCCTATTAGCCTTTATTGTTTATTATAGACTTACTTTTGACTTTTTAATTGACTGCTGTAAGTACAGTGTGAATTCTGTTTATTCGCTGTTTTTTTTAAAAAAAAAAAAATTTTTAATGTTGTTGTTTTTTTTTTCATTTTTTTTTTCTTTTCGTTATAAAGACCGGATTTGCAACACATTTACCTGCTAGAGCAGCAGCTGCCGCTTCTTCTTCCCGGCTTATTATGCGCGGAGCCCTATTCCCAGGGGTGAGCGATTAATTCAGGAGCCGGTGCTCAATGTGGTCGATGGGCTCGGTAACAAGTTTAGGATAGCAGCTCCTCCTCACCTGATCTATTACTCTCAATGATGTATCTGCAAATTGATTAATCCTCACAGTTAGACTTATTAGCTGCATTCAATCAGCCTACGAGCCCCAAATGATTCGCCGAAATGGAAATGCCGGATAATGTGGGAATGAATTTTCAGCAGGCGCTTATGCAAAGTTTAGAGAAACGTCGGCAGAAGACAGAGGGGTGCGAGGAGATTCCTGATAATCCGGCAGCCCACGTCTGATAATCCGGCACATGGTTCCAGCATATAACAGAACAAGGGGTGAAATCTGCAGAGAGAGCTAAAAGTAAAGTCTCTTTTCTGGGCGATTGCTTTATCATCTAATAATCCAGTGCCTGTCGGGCACATGGAAACTACGTTAAAGGAGGATTCCCACTTTAGTCTTTCCATTTTGGAAATGAGTGCAAGTCCCAGGTTTGTTTGTCATGCGTTTAGCATTAGCTTTTTTTTTTTTTACCGCAACCCCTGCAGCATCCTCAGTATAGTGCTCCCAGCATAAATAGTGCCTAATAAGACCCTTAATGTTAATAAGACCATCAATCAGACCTCAGATCAGACCCCAATGTAAATGAACCCCAATCAGACCTCAGATCAGACCCCCAATGTTAATAAGACCCCAGATTAGACCCCTATAGTTAATAAATAACCTATTCAGATCTCAGATCAGACCCCCAATCAGACCCCAGATTAGACCCCTAATGTTAATAAATACCCTATTCAGATCTCAGATCAGATTCCCAATCAGATCACAGATTAGACCCCCTAATGTTAATAAATACCCTATTCAGATCTCAGATCAGACTCCCAATCAGATCACAGATTAAACCCCCTAATGTTAATAAATACCCTATTCAGATCTCAGATCAGACTCCCAATCAGATCACATATTAGACCCCCTAATGTTAATAAATACCCTATTCAGATCTCAGATCAGACCCCCAATCATATCACAGATTAAACCCCCTAATGTTAATAAATACCCTTTTCAGATATCAGATCAGACTCCCAATCAGACCCTAGATTAGACCCCTAATGTTAATAAATACCCTATTCAGATCTCAGATCAGACCCCAGATTAGACCCCTAATGTTAATAAATACCCTATTCAGATCTCAGATCAGACTCCCAATCAGATCACAGATTAGACCCCCTAATGTTAATAAATACCCTATTCAGATCTCAGATCAGACCCCCAATCATATCACAGATTAGACCCCATAATGTTAATAAATACCCATTTCAGATCTCAGATCAGACTCCCAATCAGACCCCAGATTAGACCCCTAATGTTAATAAATACCCTATTCAGATCTCAGATCAGACCCCCAATCATATCACAGATTAAACCCCCTAATGTTAATAAATACCCTTTTCAGATATCAGATCAGACTCCCAATCAGACCCTAGATTAGACCCCTAATGTTAATAAATACCCTATTCAGATCTCAGATCAGACCCCAGATTAGACCCCTAATGTTAATAAATACCCTATTCAGATCTCAGATCAGACTCCCAATCAGATCACAGATTAGACCCCCTAATGTTAATAAATACCCTATTCAGATCTCAGATCAGACCCCCAATCATATCACAGATTAGACCCCATAATGTTAATAAATACCCATTTCAGATCTCAGATCAGACTCCCAATCAGACCCCAGATTAGACCCCTAATGTTAATAAATACCCTATTCAGATCTCAGATCAGACTCCCAATCAGACCCCAGATTAGCCCCCACAGTTAATAAGTACCCTATTCAGATCTCAGATCAGACTCCCAATCAGACCCTAGATTAGACCCCTAATGTTAATAAATACCCTATTCAGATCTCAGATCAGACCCCCAATCAGACCTTAGATCAGATGCCCAATTTTTTTCATAAGACCCCCAATCAGACCTGTGAATCAGACCTAAGATCAGAGAAAAAAAAATGTCAACTTACCTCTCCTGCTCCGGACACTGCCTCCGCCGCTCCTGAGACCCAGCGCTCTTCCGCGACCGAACGCCGCACAGGGTGAGGTCGCCGAGTGCACCTACATTCTCGTGCTGTGCGCAGGACACAGTGAGCGACTGAGGAAGACCAGGAAGCGGTGAGTACAGAGGCCTGTGTGGCCGGTGCTGGCTGATGCAGACCCATGCAGCTTGAATGGGTCTGCGATCCGTCCATACCGCAAAAAAAGAGAGCATGTTCTATTTCTTTTCAGTGCGGAGGCACGGACCGAAATGCCACGGAAGCGCTCCATGGTGCTTCTTTGGCCTTACGCTCCGTATCTTCCGGATTGCGAAGCCTTTCAAGTGGATGGGTGAATGTTTGCGGAACACAACATGGGCATGGCCGGCACATTGTCGTATGCATGAGGCCTAAGAGATGAGAATTACAACCTAAACAGAGGACACTCCCCCCCCCCCCACCCCCACCCGCCACAAACTATATGAAAATGAGTTTTCCAAATAGAATTGTTGTCTCTCGAAAACCCTTTTCTCCATATCCCGTTCACTTGAATGACCGCATGTAATACTACATTTCTCCAGTAGTGGCCACTGTAGGGGTAATGAGCAAAACCCGTTAAGGTAAGCAGTCCGCAATGAAGTTACCTAGATTTTTTTCTGGGAAAGTTCTCTCTCTTCTGCATCTGCTCATCTCACCCGCGTTCCTTGAAAAGATTTATCTTCCCGTAATAAATTACCAGTCACATTTAACTGTTCTTTTATCGCCCCCGCACCCCCTCATTGCACTGAAAGAATGGGGGCAGTTATTTTATTACGAGGCCCTCAGTGCTCCGATGGAAATTTACCGGCGCCGCTGCACCTGAATCTGGCTAATTGCTCGCCCCGCTCCTCCGTACATTTTGCTAGGAAACTAGTTTTCGTCCTCGGTGCCATTTTTCAACATCATTATTTGGGCTTTGAAACATTACTCAACGAGCGGCTAAATGAATATATACTGTGTTCTTTATTTAATGGGTAGGGGGACTTGTCTCGCCGCGGTGCGTTTGTTCTGGTTGGCTTTCAGAAAGCGCTGCCTGCCGTGTGAGGGACATCTGCTTCACAAATGAGCGATTGTGCTTTTGATTCGGAGCATCGCCATCCCTCTGAATCCTGGCCGCACATGAAAGGAGCAGATTGTTGTCATAGCGCCTTTTGTTTAGGGTCCCGCTAACCAGCCCTCATGCATTATTAAGAGCCAGTTCCACTGCTGGCGAGCCCCCCTTCCCACCACCCGTGCCGCACCTAGCCCCTCCGTGTCGATGATTCCTATTGTCAGATAAATGATTCATACTCTTTTAATGATGGGGTTTGCAAGTTTATTAAAGTTCACGGTTACAAAATATGGTCATTTTCGTATAGCAGAGCCGTGTTTGAAACCGGTTGAATTTCTAGGGACGGCTTGTTTTCTCGTGAACTTGGCAGGACTCATGATACATTCTTCGCTCAGGGCCTGGTAAGTGTTGCCGGCGGAGTGAACCGTGCTGTTCTAGACGCCAGAGCAGCTGGGAGGACGAGCGGCATTGACCCATCCATTGTAGTAAGAATCAGGGGCGTCTTCACACGATGCAGATTTTGACGAAAATCAGCGCCATTCACCTGAATGGGGGCTTGCAGAAATCCGCATGCTTACCGATTCCCATTTTTAGTTGCAGAAAAAACTGCAGAGTGTGAAGGCATCCTAAAGGAGACGTCTAGGATTAAGGAAAGATGGGTGTGTGTATACATTATATATACACACTAGAAAGAGCGCCACTCTTTTGCATGGGTCGTCTCTGGTATTACAGCTCAGCCCAATTCATAAGAACGCCACCGTTCCTATAATCTGGCATCTGATCAGTCAGAAAATCTGGTAATCTGGCATTGGCTTCCAGCATCGAACTGGACTTTAAGCAGAACACTTAGTGGAGGAAAGCATTTTATTTTAGGATTTCTCAACCTTTAAAATATTTTCAGTCCGATAATCCAGAATATTACATAATCCGACACCTATAAAGGTCTGTTTATGATGTGAGCTGATTGAGGGATCATGAGGTCATAGTAAAATGTCACCCTCATAACATCCCTCCAACCCCCCCGAGTCTGGTCACTGCGCCCCCAATGATGATTTTGAGTAATTTATCTGATGGATAATTTTACCACCAAACTTTATTCATCACCATGCGCTGTATGCATATGGCCAAGGATGCCAGCGGACTTGCCACTCTAGTACAAACTTGGCACGCCCCGATCTTGCCTCCTTGTGTATGTCGGACAGGATCTCCGGTACATCATGTCTGACATACTCAAGCTGAGATGTCCATCAAGAGTGAAGATGGAGGGATAGGGGTAAGGCAAGTTTGACTTGAAGCGTCAAGACCACCGCCCAGTTGATTCCAAATGGTCAATTTGCATACGGTGCACGGAGGGAATAAATTGGTTTAGCAGCACACTTATCCATCGGACAAACTACCCAAAAACATCATTGGTGATGTGATGACCAGAGTTGTGAGGTAGTCCAGGTGATAGAGGGCCCATTATGATGGTGACTGGTTTACGTTAACGAGGATCGGTCACCTCTACTGACTTGTTTTAGTAACTACTTGCATTCCCCATATAGTAACAATTCTGGAACATCTATTCTTATATCTCTATTCTGCCATTCATTTATTATTCCTGCTAGAAGTTTGCAAAGAAGGTCAAGCTGCCATTAAAACCACGAGCCGATGTGGCTCATAGGAGGGGATCACGAGCAAGGGACCTCTCGTCTCGGGTGCCCTAATAGTGGTTGTCTCCATCAAACAAGTGTAATTATACTGCACTGCCGCTGCAAAGAAGACGGCGCACAAGTAATTGGGATGAGGATGCAGCACATCGACGATCACCGCAACCTCTCCCACTGGGAGTCAGACCCCCGCCGTTCTGATATTGATGACCCATCCTGAGAATAGTTCATCAGTATTAAGCCTTTGATTAGTGCCACCTAGTGGCCAATCATGCAATAACTACCTATATATAAAAAAAAACTCTTGGCACCCCTTCTGAATTGCATGCAGCGCACTAGAACCTTTCACAGCGCCATATACTGTGCAGTGGCCATGCCTGGTTACTGCAGCTCTCATTCACTTGTGTCAGACTGAGCTGCAGTATCCAGGTGCGGCCACTACACGGTGCAGGGCGCTGTGTCTGGTGAGATCCCTGCATTCAGCTGATCGGTGGGGTGCTGATTGGGGATAAGTGTGGTGGTGTCTTCGGGCATTTTTCTCTTCCCCCCTCTCTGTGGATACAGGACAAACAGTTAGTTATGATTAAGACCAAGTAGTGGTCGAAACGCGTAAGCTGAAGGGGTGCCAATGTGCAGAGGGGTACACTGTATGTGATTTACATTCTTGTCAATAAAGTCGGAGCAACTCTCCCACAAGTGCTGGATCATCGCTCTTCTTTTGCTGAGTTGGTCCCACCCCTGAGGGCCTTGCCGATCACTAGAATGGAGTCCCTTATTCCCCTTGTTTGAATGGCCGGTGGACACTCATGCTTGCTGCCGATCCCTTCAGCTCTATGACCGCGAGTCGCAGCGAGTCCGCCGCTCCAGTCAATTTATTCAAATTGGAGAAGACGGCCTCCTTTCTTGTGATGGACGGGAGCCCCTGCAGTGGGACCCTCCCTGATCAGACACTGATCCAGTAGATCAGGAGATAAAATGCTGTAAGTGGACAATCCCTTTAAGGACCAAGGAGGACATTATGTTATAATAATATACATCAGTGATACAGGCGTAGGGCACATACCTAACCCCAATAATATATATACACAATTAACCATTTGATGGCCTCTTTCTGCTGAGAGCAGCGTTGTGAGCTCCTTGTTACGTGCGCTATTTTCATTACCAGGGATCGGAAAGGGATTCAGGAAGCGTTAATTAAATACATCAGTTTTGCCGGTGTTACAGTAATTACCAAATATTGTTTCTATTGGAAGATATGTTTCCAGTATAGGTGTATTCATGGTGTCATTCAGCATTGCCACCACCAGGGGGCGGTGTGGGTTGTCCGGCTGATCACACAGAGGGATAGAACGGGCCGCTGCTTTTATTGCTGTGCAGGAATACTTGGAATTAGTGGATGTAATGAAGCTTTATACAGCGGGGTTATTGCAGAATTCTGGGTTGTCAGCGCTATAACGTGACATGATAAAACGTGTCAGCCGCGCGGAGCTCCTTTTATGTTTGCATCTTGTTTGAGTTTTGGGGAGAACCAGATTTTTCTGGGGGTTCGCACACAATAAACTATAACAGACGCTTTCCTTCTCCCCCTCTGAGATCTCCCGCACCCCTCGAAAGGCAGAGTCAGACATAGATGTGGATGGGGCAGAAATCTGGGGTCAGAGGTCGCACTGGAGCTGACGCTCGCTGTCTGTTCACACATCGCCTTCTGGAAGGGACGCTGTGTATGGGAGCACTCTGCGGCAGGGACACTGTATGGGAGCACTCTGCGGCAGGGACACTGTATGGGAGCACTCTGCAGCAGGGACACACTGTGTATGGGAGCACTCTGCGGCAGGGACACTGTATGGGAGCACTCTGCGGCAGGGACACTGTATGGGAGCACTCTGCAGCATGGGCGCTGTGTATGGGAGCACTCTGCGGCAGGGACACTGTGTATGGGAGCACTCTGCAGCAGGGACACACTGTGTATGGGAGCACTCTGCGGCCGGGACACTGTATGGGAGCACTCTGCGGCAGGGACACTGTGTATGGGAGCACTCTGCGGCAGGGACACTGTGTATGGGAGCACTCTGCAGCATGGGCGCTGTGTATGGGAGCACTCTGCGGCAGGGACACTGTGTATGGGAGCACTCTGCAGCAGGGACACACTGTGTATGGGAGCACTCTGCGGCCGGGACACTGTATGGGAGCACTCTGCGGCAGGGACACTGTGTATGGGAGCACTCTGCGGCAGGGACACTGTGTATGGGAGCACTCTGCGGCAGGGACACTGTATGGGAGCACTCTGCAGCATGGGCGCTGTGTATGGGAGCACTCTGCGGCAGGGACACTGTGTATGGGAGCACTCTGCGGCAGGGACACTGTATGGGAGCACTCTGCGGCAGGGACACTGTATGGGAGCACTCTGCGGCAGGGACACTGTATGGGAGCACTCTGCAGCATGGGCGCTGTGTATGGGAGCACTCTGCGGCAGGGACACTGTATGGGAGCACTCTGCAGCAGGGACACTGTATGGGAGCACTCTGCGGCAGGGACACTGTATGGGAGCACTCTGCTGCAGGGACACTGTGTATGGGAGCACTCTGCTGCAGGGGCACTGTATGGGAGCACTCTGCAGCATGGGCGCTGTGTATGGGAGCACTCTGCGGCAGGGACACTGTATGGGAGCACTCTGCAGCAGGGACACTGTATGGGAGCACTCTGCGGCAGGGACACTGTATGGGAGCACTCTGCTGCAGGGACACTGTGTATGGGAGCACTCTGATGTAGGGACACTGTGTGGGAGCACTCTGCGGCAGGGACACTGTATGGGAGCACTCTGCGGCAGAGGCACTGTGTATGGGAGCACTCTGATGTAGGGACACTGTATGGGAGCGCTCTGAGGCAGGGACACTGTATGGCAGCACTCTGCTGCAGGGGCACTGTATGGGAGCACTCTGAGGCAGGGATATTGTGTATGGGAGCACTCTGCGGCAGGGATACTGTATGGGAGCACTCTGCGGCAGGGACACTGTGTATGGGAGCACTCTGCGGCAGGGACACTGTGTATGGGAGCACTCTGCGGCAGGGACACTGTGTATGGGAGCACTCTGCAGAAGGGACGCTGTGTATGGGAGCACTCTGCGGCAGGGACACTGTATGGGAGCACTCTGAGGCAGAGACACTGTGTATGGGAGCACTCTGCGGCAGGGACACTGTGTATGGGAGCACTCTGCAGAAGGGACACTGTGTATGGGAGCACTCTGCAGAAGGGACACTGTGTATGGGAGCACTCTGCGGCAGGGACACTGTATGGGAGCACTCTGCAGAAGGGACGCTGTGTATGGGAGCACTCTGCAGAAGGGACACTGTGTATGGGAGCACTCTGCAGCAGGGACACTGTATGGGAGCACTCTGCAGCAGGGACGCTGTATGGGAGCACTCTGCGGCAGGGACACTGTGTATGGGAGCACTCTGCAGCAGGGACACACTGTGTATGGGAGCACTCTGCGGCCGGGACACTGTATGGGAGCACTCTGCGGCAGGGACACTGTGTATGGGAGCACTCTGCGGCAGGGACACTGTGTATGGGAGCACTCTGCGGCAGGGACACTGTATGGGAGCACTCTGCAGCATGGGCGCTGTGTATGGGAGCACTCTGCGGCAGGGACACTGTGTATGGGAGCACTCTGCGGCAGGGACACTGTATGGGAGCACTCTGCGGCAGGGACACTGTATGGGAGCACTCTGCAGCATGGGCGCTGTGTATGGGAGCACTCTGCGGCAGGGACACTGTGTATGGGAGCACTCTGCGGCAGGGACACTGTATGGGAGCACTCTGCGGCAGGGACACTGTATGGGAGCACTCTGCGGCAGGGACACTGTATGGGAGCACTCTGCAGCATGGGCGCTGTGTATGGGAGCACTCTGCGGCAGGGACACTGTATGGGAGCACTCTGCAGCAGGGACACTGTATGGGAGCACTCTGCGGCAGGGACACTGTATGGGAGCACTCTGCTGCAGGGACACTGTGTATGGGAGCACTCTGATGTAGGGACACTGTGTGGGAGCACTCTGCGGCAGGGACACTGTATGGGAGCACTCTGCGGCAGAGGCACTGTGTATGGGAGCACTCTGATGTAGGGACACTGTATGGGAGCGCTCTGAGGCAGGGACACTGTATGGGAGCACTCTGCTGCAGGGGCACTGTATGGGAGCACTCTGAGGCAGGGATATTGTGTGTGGGAGCACTCTGCGGCAGGGATACTGTATGGGAGCACTCTGCGGCAGGGACACTGTGTATGGGAGCACTCTGCGGCAGGGACACTGTGTATGGGAGCACTCTGCAGAAGGGACGCTGTGTATGGGAGCACTCTGCGGCAGGGACACTGTATGGGAGCACTCTGAGGCAGAGACACTGTGTATGGGAGCACTCTGCGGCAGGGACACTGTGTATGGGAGCACTCTGCAGAAGGGACACTGTGTATGGGAGCACTCTGCAGAAGGGACACTGTGTATGGGAGCACTCTGCGGCAGGGACACTGTATGGGAGCACTCTGCAGAAGGGACGCTGTGTATGGGAGCACTCTGCAGAAGGGACACTGTGTATGGGAGCACTCTGCAGCAGGGACACTGTATGGGAGCACTCTGCAGCAGGGACGCTGTATGGGAGCACTCTGCAGCAGGGACACACTGTGTATGGGAGCACTCTGCAGCAGGGACGCTGTATGGGAGCACTCTGAGGCAGGGACAGAGTTTTTTTTGTAGATTATAACCATTAAATGTCAAGAAGAGGAGTCTTTCCTTAAAATAAAAACAACCACTCAGTCGTATATTATGTTGTGTTAACCCTTTAAATCTTGAGCAGATGCTTCTCGTGGCCTTTTCCCACTACTGCGGTAACTGTATCTTGTATATTATTAGATCACATATAACATACAATCTGTTCCATGTCACCATACATATAAACAGAATATACAGCTGAAACTCAAAAGATTAGAATATCGGGCAAAAGTCCATTTATTTTCAGTAATGCAACTTAAAATTAGAATATTGTGAAAAGGTTCAATATTCTCGGCTCAAAGTGTCGCACTCTAGTCAGATAATTAATCCATACCCCCTGAGCAAAGGGGACCTGAGATTGTGACTTTGGGGTTTCATAAGCTGTAAGCCATAATCATCCAAATTATACCAAATAAAGGCTTGAAATATCTCGCTGTGCGTGTAATGAGTCTCATATTCTTTTCACCTTTTAAGTTGCATTACTGAAATAAAAGAACTTTGCACGATATTCCAATTTTTCGAGTTTCACCTGTATTACTGGCTAGTGTCCATGAACACATCATTATGTGCAGATGTAGCAGAGCTAAGTTTGCTATTTTAGACCTGGTATTACAATGCATTGCCTGTAGTTTTGTGCAGGAAACCCTACAGAGTTATCTTCTGTTTGAGATATCACAATCCATAATATAAAGCAGATAGATTGTATCTGTGGATGTTCCAGAGATGAATTTGCCGTCTACCACCTCTAATCCTGATATCGCAATATGTTATATGCGGTCTCCCCGCGGAGTGCGGGTAAGCCGGTCTTATGTTTGAGATGCCACAATGCGTATGACAAGTTAGGTAGGTTGCATCTATAGATGTAGCAGAGCTGGATTAGTATTTAAAAGCGAACCTCCAGATAACGAGTTACTTTTCATACAATGTAAGAGGCTGCAGTAATATTAGACAGCCAAAGCCAGGTGCCGCCAACTCCACTCTGCTACGCTGAAGACAGCAAATTAGTGAACGCAGGCTGCTTTCCCGAGGATAGATAGATTTTAGATAGATAGATATTAGTTATATAGATAGATAATAGATATATATTAGATAGAGAGAGCGAGAGATATTAGTTACAAAATTAGATATTAGATAGATCAATAGATATTAGATGGAGAGATATTGGATGGATAGAGAGATAGATGGATAGAGAGATATTTGATGGAGAGATATTGGATGGATGGAGAGATATTAGATGGATAGATATTAGATGGATAGAGATATATTAGATAGAGAGATATTAGATAGAGAGATATTAGATGGAGAGATATTAGATGGATAGAGATATATTAGATAGAGAGATATTAGATGGAGAGATATTAGATAGTGAGATATTAGATAGAGAGATATTAGATGAAGAGATATTAGATGAAGAGATATTAGATGGAGAGATATTAGATGAAGAGATATTAGATGGATAGAGAGATATTAGATAGAGAGATATTAGATAGAGAGATATTAGATGGATAGAGAGATATTAGATGGAGAGATATTAGATGGAGAGATATTAGATGGAGAGATATTAGATGGATAGATATTAGATGGATAGAGAGATATTAGATGGAGAGATATTAGATGGAGAGATATTAGATGGATAGAGAGATATTAGATGGAGAGATATTAGATGGAGAGATATTAGATGGATGGAGAGATATTAGATGGAGAGATATTAGATGGATAGATATTAGATGGATAGATATTAGATGGAGAGATATTAGATGGATAGAGAGATATTAGATGGAGAGATATTAGATGGATGGAGAGATATTAGATGGAGAGATATTAGATGGAGAGATATTAGATAGAGAGATATTAGATGGATGGAGAGATATTAGATGGAGAGATATTAGATGGATAGATATTAGATGGATAGATATTAGATGGAGAGATATTAGATGGATGGAGAGATATTAGATGGAGAGATATTAGATGGAGAGATATTAGATGGAAAGATATTAGATGGATAGAGAGATATTAGATGGATAGAGAGATATTAGATGGAGAGATATTAGATGGAGAGATATTAGATAGAGAGATATTAGATGGATGGAGAGATATTAGATGGAGAGATATTAGATGGATAGATATTAGATGGATAGATATTAGATGGAGAGATATTAGATGGATAGAGAGATATTAGATGGAGAGATATTAGATGGATGGAGAGATATTAGATGGAGAGATATTAGATGGAGAGATATTAGATGGATAGAGAGATATTAGATGGAGAGATATTAGATGGAGAGATATTAGATGGAGAGATATTAGATGGAGAGATATTAGATGGAGATATTAGATGGATAGAGAGATATTAGATGGAGAGATATTAGATGGATGGAGAGATATTAGATGGAGAGATATTAGATGGAGAGATATTAGATGGAGAGATATTAGATGGAGAGATATTAGATGGAGAGATATTAGATGGAGAGATATTAGATGGAGAGATATTAGATAGAGAGATATTAGATGGAGAGATATTAGATGGATAGAGAGATATTAGATGGATAGATATGAGTTAGATGCTGTGCTCTACATGTTAGCGGTCATCAGAAATGTAGTTACAAAGACACTGGACAAATGGAAAACTCGGCTCTGCTACATATGTGTAATACTGAGTTAAACTGTATCCCAGCACCACATGACCCATATTAAGCAGAGCAGAGTTTGTCATGTTCAGGTAAATTCTCTATATGTAAATGGAAGGTAAAGTGATGTCCCGTCTCAGGTTGCCAAATAACAAACTCTGCTACATCCGGTGTAGTGCTAAGATTAAACTGTACAAGAGGACGCATTTGCTGATCTACTGTAATAATTGCGGTTTTCCAGCAGGTCTCTTTAGCCGCCATGTAGGCGCAAGACGCGTTCACCGCTTTCAAGGTCATTTGAGCTAACAATCTAATGTTATTTCCGGGGCGACAGCCAAGTAGCTAACAGGGAGATTTGCCCCCAGGTCCCCGGAATATCTCTCGGTGTCATTGCACTTAAACGCTGATCAAACTCCTTTGCTTGTTTGCAAATCTTATTTGGAGATACTTACACTTAATTGAAACGATCACTCAATCAGCGCGGCCGCCCTTGATGGATTGGGGCCTCAGCTTACACTTCACTGTTTGCAAAATGGATTCTCCGGCTCCACATCCGCGATCGCACAGTAAAGCGAAACGAGGAAAACAATGAGAGCGCAGCTCGTAACGGCTGCCAAGAACCTTCTGCGAGAGATTCCATTAAGCATGCCCAACTTAATTATGGAGCCCAACAATATTAACCTCGGGGGAGACACCTTATGAAATTACTCCAGCATAAACAACATTCCATTTGGGATTAGCCGAAAGCGAACAAAATCATGTTTCAATACCTCTGCTAATAGCGACCGATCTCTTATTTGTCTGTCAGCAGTTTTGAACATGTAAAACTGATGGCAGTACTAAGTAGGGACCAGGATAAACATACCTGTCTTAGATATTTTTATTATCAGGAGTATTGAGAATATGAACATTTATTCTGCCAGATTCTGCTCCTGCAAGTGCCCTGGAGAAAGTGTTTCCTTGTGACGTGCTCGCTGCATTGAGCTGCTTGACAGAGCTATACAAACCTCTTTTGTGAAGCTTTCTTCATCAGGAGTAGTGGCAATATGAACTTTAATTCTGCCAGACTTAACTCCGGAAAGTGCCCTGGAAAAAGTGTTTTGTTGTGAAGTGCCCTCTACTTTAAGCTGTTTGGCATCCCTCCCCTCTGCTCCGAGTGACAGCTGTAGTGGTCTCCTGGTTGAAGGCTTGGAGCACAGGCTGTGAAGCAGCTCAATGCAGAGAGCACCTCCCAGTAAAACACTTTCTCCTGGGCACTTGTAGAAGCAGAATCTTGCAGAATAAAAGTTCATATTCCCACTGCTCCTGATGATCAAAGTTCCACAAAATATATCTTTGTATTGCTCTCCTCAGCCCCTGCTTAGTGCTGTCAGTAGTTTTACTGTACATAGTTGAAACTGCTGACCGCTTCTATTTAAAGGGGTATTCCCAATTCCTAAATCCCTAGGATATGCCATCACTTTATGATCAACGGGATCGGTCTTATAGAACTCCCCCTGATCCTGAGAACACAGCGTGTGGTGTATAGCTGATGTAGTCATGTGCCCCTTTCTCTGCCTCCCAGCTGTGCATGGCACTGCAAAGCGGGCACCTTCAATTGAGTAGGGCAGGCTGAGGGTGCAGGCTTAGGCCTCATGCACACGACCGTTGTTGTGTTCTGTGTCCGTTTTCCGTGTTTTTCTGCGGACCCATTGACTTTCAATGGGTCCGTTGAATACTCGGATAATGCACCGTTTGTCATCCGCGTCCGTGATCCGTGTTTCCAGTCCGTCAAAAAAATATGACCTGTCCTATTTTTTTCACGGACAACGGTTCGCGGACCAATTCAAGTCAATGGGTCCGTGAAAAAACACGGAGGCACACAAGATTGTCGTCCGCGTCCGTTTTTTTCCTATCATTTGCAAGGCAAACTTGACTTTGATTTTTTTTCACTTTCCTTCATGTCTGGTGGTCCTCCAAAAATCAAGGAAGACACACGGAAACAAAAAACGGAAACGTATCACGGAACAACGGAACCCCGTTTTGCGGACCGTGAAAAATTACTATCGTGTGCATGAGGCCTTACACCAATGTCGCATCCTCTTCATTCACAAGACCAATAAGGCCAGTCTCACACAAGTGTATTCAGCTCAGGAAGCCCCCCGCGTGTAAGAGCGTGATTTCCCTTCCTGAACTTTGCTCAAGCATCGGGACCTTGCAGCATTCTAATGATTTATAACGCTGTCAGTTCCAGTCTGACCACAGCTGTACCTTGGCCATTATGTGAGTACAGCCAAGGTTGGGCAGGAGCACACTGCATTATAAGTCATCATAATGCTGTCGGTTCATGTCACAGGAGCAGCGTTCAGCCCGGGAAACCCCTCTGACCCATGGAGCCCGTTTCCCGGACTGAATACTCTCATGTGAAACTGGCCTAAGGGTCCAGAGAGATGCCATCACTTCACTAACAGGGGTGGGTGACCATTAACAGCCCTCAGCGCAAACATAATGACGCCAATCACTGCCCCCACATTCACCAGCCATTCATATATTGGCGGCAGATCCTGGCTCGCTATCCAGGGCGGCATGCAGTGTCCAGAACATGGTTAGGTTAAGAAGAAACGGTACAGTTGTGTAGCAGCCTGCCGCAGGAAAAATTGGTGGGCATGGTATGCCTTGCGCCCCAAGAACCTGCTGTTTGCACTGGCATGGCATGCCATCACTGATAACAGTCATAGGCCTCATGCACACGACCGTATTTTGTTTCCTTGTCCGTTCCGTTTTTTTTTGCTGATAGGATGCGGACCCATCCTTTTTTAATGGGTCTGCAAAAAACGTGTGCTGTCCGCATAAGTATGTCCGTTCCGTTGCCCTGCAAAAAAAAAAATAGTGCATGTCCTATTTTTTTTCTAGTTTGCGGACAAGATCCGCAAAAAAAAAAAGAAAACGGATGCAGACCGCAAAACCCATCCGGTCGTGTGCATGAGGCCATAATAATAGCTTTTTGGCTCTACATTACATTATCTGCTGCATGTTCTTTTCTGATTATAGACCAGATGATCTGTTCATCCAGGGCCTCCTGTTTCATGAAGTAGTATCAGAACTAATGATAACATTGAAGGATTAGAACCTCCAATGTGCCGCAAAATTGACATTTCTGGTGGATTTGTACACTTTCCCTGCAGAATCGGGCAGCATTTATAATGTCTCACAAAGGGTCATTAAAATATCGAGTGCTACGGTTTGTGCGATATTCCGGGTCTTGGGAAAGCTGGGTGACAGCCTGTAGAGGTATTGTTATAATCCCCACCAACCCAAACCCAATATTAAGGGGAAAGTTGTAAGGCCTCCTCTTACTCCTGCTCATGCAGCTTTGTGTGTTCCTCTGTTAGTCCTCCTGGAAGCCTATGAATACATTGACTGTTGGGATCTCCTATCCCTGCACCCTGGATAGTAACGCATCGAGTAGAGACGCGTCCTATTAGTAAGCGAAGTAATAACACCCATTCTTACGTTTCCAGGAGGAGTTATAGAGGAAAACAGCCCAATGTTGAGTTCTAGGATATTATTACATGGAGAATGTAAGACATTTCAGCAGAGAGAGATCACTGCGGGACCCAGGAGTTAATTTCAAGCACTGCAGCCACAACTACTCAGCTTTGTGTCTCAGTTCATCACCATTTTCAAGATCTCTGCTTGCTGCCAGTGAATGTTTACCATCTTGTTTATGTCTACAGGTAAAAGGTGGCCCTTCCAATTTCACCTGGACTGGCCAACCAGGACATGCCCGCTCTCATGTGCCCGATGGGCCTGGCCTCTCTCCGTGCCCTGGCTGAGTGCGGGGGTTGGGGCCCGCTATCTAAGCGCTTACAACCACCCTTCAGACATTGAGTGGTTTCCAACCTCCAGCTGTTGCAATACTACAACTCCCATCGTGCCTCGGCAGCCTCATTTTTTGTCCCTTGTAATTATTTTTTTTTTGGTGTAAAATTTCAAGTGCCGGATTTTTAAACATTCTGGATTAAAGGAACTTCACCGCGCAGCGACCTCTCCCTCTGCGGTCCTCGGGGACGCCGTATCTTTGCCAGATCTACGGAGGTTCTGTGCGTCACTGCGGGGCCCGAGGAGAAGGTAGCACTCGTCATATTGTTGGCCTGGCAGTTCCCTGCATCTGCAGAGCTTCCCTGCCAACGTCTTTGGAGAGCAAATAACGTGGCTGCAGCGAAACTTCGAAGTGCCCGCTGCCAAGGTCCATTAAGACGACAGTGGCACCTCTCTAGCTGACACGGACAAATGTGAAATACAGCAGAAGGGACTGCACCGGTGACGCCCCCCTCCGTCGGCCTTTGTGTTCACGCGCAGCCGGCGTAAGATTTTAGACCTTTATGTCGGTAGATTTATTTTCATGGGTCCTGGCCGGGATCTGACAATGGCAGGGAAGTTCAGCATTGCAGAAGACGTGGTATTGATGGTCATGGCGCGGAAATGGGACTTAGTTGTGTGGAGCTTGCAGTTTCCATCACGTGCAAATCACCCCCTCGCAGAAAAAGTCCCCGTACTAAGCAGATGGGAGAAGAGCTGAGACGGCGAGGAGGAGGAGGAGGCCACGTCAGTACCTCAGAGGGGCAGCCGCTGCTGATGGGAATCTGGGTGAGAAAATGTCATGGATGCGAATGCAGAGGCATTTTGAAAGGGCGTCCTTCTAAACGGCAAGGGTATATGGGTGTCTGAGCTCCCCCCCAAACAATAACCCGACACCTCATCATCAGGGGACCACCGGGATCTAAAGAGAAGAGTTGAGCGCCGACCGATTGATTCTTTAAAGGGGTTCTCCAACTATTTTTTTTTTATACTCATCACCTATCTTCTGGATAGGTCATCAGTATCTGATCGGTGGTCGTCCAACACCAGCTTTTTGAGAAGGCCTCAGTGAAGGCTTCTCGCAGCTTTGCCTAGTGAAGTGACATCACATTCATCAGTCACGTGGCACAGCGAAGTCCCAAATCGAATAAATGCGGCTGAGCTGCAGTTCCACTATTCAGTGTACGGCGAGCGCTCCGTACAGTATTAGAATGTATTGGCTGCGATGAGCCGAAGTTATTACTTAGTGAAAGTCTCTTCATAAATCAATTTCTACTGTAAAAAAAAAACATTTCTCGAACTCGGGTTCGGTTCCAAGGTACCACTCGTTCCGTGCAGTATTCAAAGGAAGTTTTATGCGACATCCGAAGTCGATTCACTCATCCCGACTGATGGCCGATCCATCCCAGCCAATCACCTCTGAGATCAGATGGGCACCGGCTCTGCTATTTCTGGCCGTCCCATAGCAGTAATTTGAGAGGTGGCCATGTATGCGCGGTCTGCTCTCCAGTCACCATTTTGGGATTTCCCAAGTACATTCGCCCGGTTGTCAACCGCACTTTGGGGCCCCGTTCAGGAACCCGCATCTATCTGACATTGATGGCCCATGTCAGTAATTTGCCATAAACATCAGATTTTTGGCCATCCCGGAGAAAACTGCAGGTTCAGATGGTTATGCTACATGCACACGACCGTATGTGTTTTTTGTGGTCCGCAAATGGCGGATCCGCGTAGAAAAAAGGATGACGTTCCGTATGGCATTCGTTTTTTTTTTTTTTTGCGGATCCGTTTTTTTTGCGGATCCATTGTAATAATGCCTATCCTTGTCCGCAAACTAGAAAAAAATAGGACATGCACTATTTTTTTTGCAGGGCAACAGAACGGACATACTGATGCGGACAGCACACGGACATACTGATGCGGACAGCACACGGACATACTGATGCGGACAGCACACGGACATACTGATGCGGACAGCACACGGACATACTGATGCGGACAGCACACTGATGCGGACAGACCCTGTCCACAAAAAAAATGGAACGGACACGGAAACAAACAAAGTCCGTGTGCATGTAAATCTGTATCGGGACCTTGAAGGGGTTTTTCAGTATTGGTTCCAAAAAATTGCCAAAAAGTATAGCGCTGTATGAAATACAGAAAAAAAAACCTTTTAAATATCCCAGGAGTCCCGCACCACCACTCTGATCCTGGTTGGGCCTGCAGTGGTCACATGACTCTCGTGACTGCTGCAGTCAATCGCTGCCCCCAGCAGTCACAAGCTGTTCATGCCCAAGTGACCTCTCAGACATAATTGGCAGCTGTCCCTGATGTTCAGAGACAGTCCTGGCAAATTCAGAAGTGGGCACTCCCGGGTGGGTTTGGGATGTTTCCAGGGATGGGGTTTACATTCCTTGAAATTACTAACTAAAATGTTGGTGAGTAGTCTCAGGCCAGCGATTGGCTGCAGCGGTCACTTGCATGAGGAACAGTAGGTGGACCTCTACAAGCCCGATGGGGACCAGACTGGCGGTGTGAGGGTATGTCATCAAGACCCCCGCTCCCGCTCTGGCTGAGCCATCGCATAGTCTGCCATTGACTGGGTTGCAGTCTGGAACCTGAGATGGTCCAAAAGATCTCTCTGCCCCATAGGAGACCACTATAAAGTTCTCTGTGCTAGGGGCTGTCAGGATGGTCAGTGGTGGTGTGCTCTCAGGAAGCCACCTGAGAAGAATCCCACAGGGTAACATCCCTGGTTCATGCACGTCGTTGGCTTTTACACGAGCCGCCGGTTTCTTCCCTCTGTACCTCCTTGCACGCCTCTTGTTATTCCACAGGAGTCCTGCTCTCAGACAGAGGTTGCCAATAAAGTTTATTGTAGAAGCGAAGTGTCAATATCTGTAGCACCCCCCACCTGCAGAGCTTGTAATTAAAATGCCACGGATAGTCTTGGAGAGGCATGAAAATTTGATGGTAAATTGATTTTAGGTTCATCTTGAAATTTGTCCTCAGCTGGACTCGATATACTTGGCAGACATTGGATGGCTTTTGTCAAAGGGGTTTGTTGGGGATGAGACAGAGGCGCGCTGATCGGAATCTTAAATACCAGTCTTTGCTTATGCCAAATGTCCTTTTGAGAAATATATATAAATATAAATACAAATACATACCGGCATATATATATATACAGTAGTCCTTCAGATGGGTAGCAGCCCGGAACTTGTGCCGTCTGTGATATTCCCCTGTTTTCTTTATACCACTGCCACTTTATACGATTTCAGGTTTTCATGAAATATACGCTTATTCATCATCATATGGATCATCAGACGAGAAGCTGATCACCGCTCCAGCGATCTGCTGTAATCCGTAGAGGATCTTGGCGGTAAGGCCGCAGTCACACATGTGGGGCTATTCACATGGCTGTCAATAGCGGCCTTAAAATTTAGTATTTTGGAAACTACAGAAGGGGGATGATCACTCATTTTACCAAATGCCAGTGCACAGGCTGCTGCTAGTGTATCGCAATTTGCAATTCATTTGAGAAAATAAAATAGACCGTGGCTCGCAATGCCCTTAGTCAGACGCTGATTCCAAACTCCTGTCTCATCAATGAATGCGCTCTATTCACCATCAAAATCCAGTCTCGGTTCTAGAATTGTCATTCGCTGATTTGACTATTTCTATAGTATATATATAACAAGACGACGATTTCTTTGCCCACTTCTAGTTGCAGTCCAGTATCTTGTTCTGAACACCTTTTTTATAAATTGCGGTAGTTCTGCGTTTTCCATGCATAAAATCATTCGGCATACGATCACATATATACACAGTCCAAGCAAGAGGCAAGCAGTGTGCAGCTAAGGCTACTTTCACACTAGCGTTTTTTTGTTTTTTTTTCTGGCACGGAGTTCTGTCCTAGGGGCTCAATACCGGAAAATAACTGATCAGTTTTATCCCAATGCATTCTGACTGCAGGGTAATCCGTTCAGGATGTCTTCAGTTCAGTCTTTTTGACTGATCAGGACAAAAATAAAACCGCAGCGTGCTACGGTTTTATCTCCGGCGAAAAAAACTGAAGGCTTGCCTGAATGCCGGATCTGTCCTTCTGCCCTGCGCATGCGCAGACCGAAGAAAAGGTGAAAAAATGGAATGCCGGATCAGTTTTTCCGGATGACACCGGAAAGACGGATTCCAGCATTTCAATGCATTTTTCAGCATCCTGATCAGTCTTACAAATGCCATCAGTTGGCATACGTTTTGCCGGATCACTCTGCCACAAGTGTGAAAGTAGCCTTAGCGGTTTTTTTTGCGGATTCGCCATAGATCTGCAAAAATGCTTCCGTTACAATAATACAACCGTCATGAACGGATCCGGTTGTATTATGTCTTCTATAGCCGTGACGGATCCGTCTTGAACACCATTGAAAGTCAATGGGGAGCGGATCCGTTTTCTATTGTGCCAGAGAGAATGGATCCGTCCCCATTGACTTACATTGTGTTTTAGGACGGATCCGTCTTGCTCCGCACAACACATCACGGAAAGAAATACGCTGCTTGCGGCCTTATTCTGTCCGCGATGGGGATGTAGCCAAACGGAACGGAATGCATTTTGGAGCATTCCGTTTCGTTCAGTTCAGTTTTGTCCCCATTGACAACGAATGGGGACAAAACTGAAACTGATCCTATGACGGATCTCAATAGCGGAATTGAAAGCGCTAATGTGAAAGTAGCCTAATTTTGGATCCAACTCAACAGTACACACTTCACCGTTCATTATGATATTCAATGAACACTGGCCTTATATATGGCGGATGTGACTGCTCCAGGCAGATGATGGCGGTAATGTCTCTTACCAGTTCCAATATTGTATCCAACTGGTAACAGTATCGCTTACCCTCCTTGACGGGATCAGCGTCTGCTGGGCTTTATTGTCCTACAGATTGCTGTCTTTGGTACCCTTTAGTCTGCTTTAGCTGCCGGCATACTTCGCGCCTGCGCACAGCTCTGCTTGCCGAACGCCAACACCTCGTGGACTTACAACGTGGTAAAGTTAGTTTGGATGGTATTCTTCAAATATCACTTTGTGTTCTTATAGAATATAGCCGTCTCTTCACCAACCAGACGCGTTTCGAAACACAAGTTCCTTCCTCAGTGATACCACTGAGGATTTTTTATTTTATTTTTTAAAGAAGAGGACTGTATATATATGTTATCGTATGCCGAATGATTTTATGCATGGAAAACGCAGAACTACCGCAATAAAAAATAAATAAAAAAAAGTGGTCAGAATAAGATACTGAACTACAACTAGAAGTGGGCAAAGAAAAATAAATTGTCGTCTTGTTTTATATAAGATACAAATAGTCAAATCAGCGTCAGCTCCGCTGAATGACATTTATAGGGACTGAGACTGGATTTTGATCGATGCCCTATTTTTGGCCATTTTCACGGCCAAACGGACCCAGTTTTAATGACCGTTTAGACAGGAGTGCCAATGTCTAACGGCAGTTAAAAATGGGCACACTAGGGGGAAAAAAAAAGCCATTCAAGGGTTAAAATGAAAAATAAAAAAAATAATGAGTTCACAACTTGCATGAAGGAGAACACAGCAGCAGGACCTGAAGCTCCCAGCGTTGTGGCATCACATGATCACCCTGGGAGGGTCAGGTCCTGCTGCACCGGCAGAATGGGGGGCACAATGGGGGTCAATATTCCGACTGGGGGGCACAAAAGGGGTCATTATTCTTACTGGGGGCACATTGGGGGTTTTCACTTCCTGGTATCAGCTTACCACACAGCAAATGGCAGCCAATCAGTCATTTCCTCTGTGTGTCAAACAGGGACCAAGAAGCGGAGCCCTGGTAGGCATCAGGACACAGCGGTGTGGGATCGGTGAGGTGAGTTTTTGTGTTATTTTTTATATTTTTTTTGTATTTTTATTAGTATTTTTTATTTTATATTGCTTTTTAACCCCCAAAAAATATATGTTATGCTGCCAGACAACCCCTTTAACACACATCATCCTCATGGAAGAATGGCCTATAGATGCAGCTATGCTGACATAATGGAAGCAGTGGATTTAGACGAGATCTTGGTCTTCATCCGGTGTCTTGCTATTACTTATTGCAGGCAGCGCTCAGGCCGCTTCCTTTAAGTGGCGCCATTAAAACTCCATTGTATCCCATTACACACCTGATAGTCCAGTAAACAATGCTGCGTGTTTCTTTCGGCAGCTCTTCCTGCGCCTCTCTGATTGTGTTTTCTTGGTTGCAGAGAGTTTTATTTGATTTGTAATGTGGAAACGATTGTCCTGTTGTTAAAGCACCGAATAATGACTTCTACCTCTGATGGGAGTCGTATCGATGCGGTGTTCTTACAGCCTGCTGCCGCTGTTCATTGTACAGTCTCTGCGATCGGCGAATATAAAATCTAGTCGGATCACCCTGTATCCCACATACGGCTATGCCACACTCACCAGGGGCAACCAATGGCCACGCATTTTTATCGCAAAATCATACGGACATTGGTGTCCACGGGTGGCCATGGCTTAGCCACATTCCGCCAGCCACACCATCGGAGCATACCCTAACACGTGAGCTTCCAAACCGTTGGACTAGCCTGCAGATCTCTAATATTTGCTCTGGGATGTCATGTAATAAGGTGGGCTGCAGAGGTATTTAAGACCCTTGCGTTGACTTACTGGGTGATGGAGCCAAATCCAGAGCAGAGAGATAGGTTCTGATTGAGGGACTCTGAGGCCGAGGATTGCACTGTGGGGAGCGTCTCTGTCATGCACCTAGGGGGGCATCTTGAGCAGTGGAGGGTATAAAAACATTTGTGCCCAAGTTTCTGATTGATGTTGGTGGGCTGGTCCAACCATTAGGCTCTTCACGGTCCCACTTTTGTATAAGACACTCTCTTGTCTATGTACAGGGTCTGGTCCTGATCTTCCATATCGATGGAACATCTTAGGCCTAGGTCATCGATCTTTAGGCCCACAGAACCCTCCAATGATCCAATTCGATCCCATTCAAGCAGGATACTCTTATGTAAGGAGATCTCTCCTGTCATCTATTTATCCCTAGGACTGTGACGAGGGGACATCCTCTGCGTCTGGAGGAAAGAAGGTTTGTACACAAACATAGAAGAGGATTCTTTACGGTAAGAGCAGTGAGACTATGGAAGTCTCTGCCTAAGGAGGTGGTGATGGTGAACTCATCAGAAATTCTGTTGGCTAGATTAGGAACAAAGAATTTTTTCTTAACATAAAAGAAAATTGTCATCAGCCCCAAGACAGTCTCTGCCTTCCTCTTGATTAGCATTGGCTGAACTAGATGGACGTATGTCTTTTTTCATCCTTACACTGAGCAACACTTATTGACAAAAATGAAAATAATAATAACGCACTGAGATTGTTCGATTTCTGCAAAACTCTGCATCCAGTTATGTCTCTGGCAGATATGCAAGTGATTACAAGAGTGGTCTGATTAGACTATGGGTCTTACCACAAGAGGGCATAAAAGTGCCTCCCTTCTTACCTATAGCCTCTCAGAGGCTACTTTTGGGTAGTATACCACTTGGTGAGAAATCATTGACTTCTAGACTTGCAAGACACACTTCACCTTTTTGCCCAGTTGACAGACTTTGAGAGGTGGTGCATCATTGAACTAACTGTCCTCCATCTAGGCCGTTCTGACCTAGCTGTTGGGTGCAGTGGTTACGTGAGTGCACACCCAATGAACAGGCTCTGGACGGGCTAGACCAGGGGTGGGCAATTATTTTTTCGATGGGGCCACATGAGAAACTGAAAATATTTTGGAGGGCCGGGCCAAAAGGCTAAACTCAATACTGCATAAAATCACCGCGTCCTGGCACAGGCGGGCGTGATGACATCATCATGCCTGCCTGCGCTGGGATTTCACTACCAAATAGACCTCAGGCCTGTAGCCTATGACAAGTCTTGTCGCCATCTGCAAATTTTAAGGCGCATTGGCGACCATTTTGGTCGCCATCTGGAGCGCTGTATTGCATCAGTGACATGAACACTCTCCACATAGAATGTTATATTACATCAGTGACATCACCGCTCTCCACATATAAGTGATATTTTACATCAGTGACATCACCGCTCTCCACATATAATGTTATATTACATCAGTGACATCACCGCTGTCCACATATAGGCGATATATTACATCAGTGACATCACCGCTCTCCACATATATGTGATGAGCGGTGATGTCACTGATGTAATGTATTACTTACCGGTATATGTGGACAGCAGTGATGTCACTGATGTAATATATTACTTATGTGTGGAGAGTGGTGATGTCACTGATGTAATATATCACTTATAAGTAATATATTACATCTGTGACATCACCGCTCTCCACATATAAGAGGCATATTACATCAGTGACGTCATCCCTTGGCGCTGGGGTGCGCAGCCAGGGCCGGCCTTAGGTGTTCAGGCGCCCTGTGTGAGCTAACCTTGTGGTAGTGTTACCTGCAGTCCTATGTAAAACCACAGATAACACTAGTGCTAAATAATGTAGTAGTGTTACCTGCAGTCCTATGTAAAACCACAGATAACACTAGTGTAGATCATGTGGAAGTGTTACCTTCGTCCTTAGTGTGCCTCCCTGTGTCTATCGCACGGACTCCATGCTGGCGCTGCCTCCTCTTCCATCTTCTTCCCCGCACAGAACGTTCTGAAGCAGCTGCGTCAAGACATAGGAACACTGTGGGCAAGGTGATACACACAGGGAGAGACATACACACAGGGACGGGGACACACACAAAGGGACAGACACACTCACACACACACAAAGGGACGGACACACACAAAGGGACAGACACACACGGACGGACACACACAGGGACGGGGACACACACACAAAGGGACAAACACACACACACAGGGATGGACACACACACACACACACACACAAAGGGACAAACACACACACACAGGGATAGACACACACACACAAAGGGACAGACACACACACAGGGACGGACACACACACACACAGGGACGGACACACACACACACACTGGCACACTCAACATCAGCAGCAAGTCCAACCCTTAATGACCCCCACAATCCCTGGGGGGGGGGGGGGTGATGTAGTAGCAGGCAGGAAAGCACACACTGTCCCCCTGTCCTATATGAGCCCCCACCCCCACCAAATACCTGTAAGTTCTGTTAGTTGCTTGGCTTTGGCTGTGGCTGCTGGCTGGGGCTCCGCCTCCTTCCTCTTTCTGCCTGTGCGGCAGCTGCATCACGCTCCAGCAGCCACTGGTCTGCTCTGTTAAAGAGACAGGCAGGCCAGGCAGCAGAGCGGAGCGCAGAGCGGCCGCGGGCCCCGCCCCCTCCTCACTCCGGACAGTGACTCCGTGCTGTTACAGGGCCGGCGGCGGCGGCGGCAACAAAAATGCCGGGGGCCGGATTAAAAGGTCCGCCGGGCCGTATACGGCCCGCGGGCCGTAGTTTGCCCAGGTCTGGGCTAGACAGACCACCAGTAGAGAGGATCCTTTGATCTATTGACCAGCACAAGCAGCTCCCACAGTTTTGTTGTCCACTACCCAGACACAGGTGGCACCTTCATTACACACTCCTGTCTCTGCCCGGATCGTTTTCAGATGCTTAGCAGAAGGAAATTTGGTGTCATGGAGCCCATTACATGTCCTGCCATTAATAGCCAGTCACAGTAACCTTCGTTTGCAGTGGTGTCATGAATAATAAATCTGAACTGCCATGGACTGGAACTGTATCGTCTTTAGTGACAAATCCAGGTTCTGTTTGGAATCCGAAGATGGTGGGGTTTGAGTATGGAGTCCTGGTGGTGAGTAGTGATGGACGAACATCTGCCAGGACGGTTCGCGAACACGATCAAATGTTCGCGAACCGCAAGTTCGCGGCGGGTCCCATTCATTTTAATGGCAGGCGAACCTGAAAAACCTTCAGCTCATATTTGCAGCCAATAAATAATTACTAGAAGTGCACAAATAGTCCCACAACATGGACAGTGACATACCAGATGTATTATTCGAATTTGTGATCTCCATTCATTATTTTTTTCAATGCGAATTATCGGCAATATAATTTTCACGTACGCACATGCGCAAATGCACTATACAGTACCCAAATGCACTATAAAGAAAGTATATTGGTATATAACACCCCGCTTCAATCATTTTTTTTTGGGGGGCGACTGGTATATCACACCAGTAGAAATTTTTTGTCCCAATAACGCTTGTCCCTCTATATACCTGCAGTATCGGAGCAGAACCGCACACAACTGCCGCACAATACAAATGCACTATAATATACTTTCTAACATAGGAAGTATATTATAACATTGTACATGGAAGGCAATCCATTAGAATATACATAAAGATAAAATGTAACCTTTAATAATGTTACTATCAGGGTCCATTTACACTTTTTGCGGATCTGCAAAACACGGACACCGACAATGTGCATTCCGCAATTTGCGGGCCGCACATCGCCGTCACTATAATAGAAAATGCCTAATCTTGTCTGCAATTGCGGACAAGAATAGGACATGTTCTATTTTTTTGCGGAAACGGAAGCACGGATGCGGAAGTGCGGATCCGCAAATGCGGATGCGGACAGCACATTCCGGCCCCATTGAAAATGAATGGGTCGGCACCAGTTCTGCAAAATTGCGGAACGGATGCGGACCCATTTTGTGGACGTGTAAATGGAAAAGATATCCCTCAAAATGAAAAGTTAAGCAAAAAGCATAGATGTGGTCGGCAACAAAAGTGCTCGGCGGCACCAAATCAGAGACCATATGTCCTACCACAATCCGGGGGGTTCCAGTGCACATCCATAAATCCCGGAGGGAAAGCAAAAACCATCTATCCCTGGGCTAGATGATGATGTGGTATTGAAGGACAGGGTGGGCAAAGAACTGTCCCTGATATTGCCCTACAGGGGGGTGCTATTCTGGCCCTGATAGCCTAACCACAGACCACACGCCCTGATAAGAACGACCCCGTCCGGAACCTTACCCTATATAAAAATGGCCCTAGTAAGCCCCTAGCCCCTAGGCCGCTGACTTCCAGATGATCACTATATAGATCTATGTGTTTGACTCATTATAAAAGTATATTATAAGTATCGCACCCCTCAGTAAGTCACACCTATCGATAGCACACCTATACCAGTCCTTAAAATGACTTTTGTGGCCCTATTAGCTAGCGTTTGGTGTCCCTAACAGCCTGTCCCTGCTCCACACAGCAACCTCTCCCTACACTGGCAAAACACTGAATGTAAAATGGCGGCCAGATCAGGTTTATTTATAAGGTAGGGGGTATGTCCATGTGCTGAAACGTCTCAATTGGCTGTCCTGTACCACCGGATGGATGTGTCATGGGTCAAAGTTCTTTACAATGTAACAGAATATGGCGGGCGCAAATATCTCCATATGTTCTGCAAATCCCGAACACGCAAAGTTCACCGCGAAACGACCGCTGAGCGAACCACAAGGCCATCTCTAGTGGTGAGCACTTCAATCTTGTCTTCGTTGTGGAGGGACAAACTGCCCCAGCTGCTGGTGTGACGATCTGGGGAGCCATCACATACGACAGTCGGTCACCCCTAGTAGTGATACCATGGACTCAAGGGACACTAACAGCTCAGCGACATTCTGCGGTCACGCGTTGCCTCTCATGACAGGACTTCTAATGGGTATTTTTCAGTAGGATGATGCTCCCTCACACAGCAGCAATAGTTTCTCAGGAATGTCTCCTCCAGATTACAATGCTTCCTTTGCTGCCCGGTCGCCAGATTTATCACCAATCCAATATTTATGGGACCAGCTAGGTGACGTCAACTTCACAACCTACCAATGTGCAGGGTCTACAGGACCAGGCCAGCTGCAACATCTGTGGGCAAATGTGCTGCAGGATACAATATAGCACCCGTATGTCCAACTGTATCTCATCTTGAATTCTGTCTAGAGACTGTATCTCATTTGTATCCAGGCTAGAGACCATATGTTATCTTGTATCCGGGCTAGAGGCCGTATCTCCTCTTGTATCCGGGCTAGAGGCCGTATCTCCTCTTGTTTCCGGGCTAGAGGCCGTATCTCCTCTTGTATCCGGGCTAGAGACCGTATGTCATCTTGTTTCCGGGCTAGAGGCCGTATCTCATCTTGTATCCGGCTAGAGGCCGTATCTCCTCTTGTATCCGGGCTAGAGGCCGTATCTCCTCTTGTATCCGGGCTAGAGGCCGTATCTCCTCTTGTATCCGGGCTAGAGGCCGTATCTCCTCTTGTATCCGGGCTAGAGGCCGTATCTCCTCTTGTATCCGGGCTAGAGGCCGTATCTCATTTGTATCCAGGCTAGAGACCATATGTCATCTTGTATCCGGGCTAGAGACCGTATTTCATCTTGTATCCAGGCTAGGGGCCATATCTCATCTTGTATCCAGGCTAGGGGCCATATCTCATCTTGTATCCAGGCTAGGGGCCATATCTCATCTTGTATCCAGGCTGGGGGCCATATCTCATCTTGTATCCAGGCTAGAGACCGTATCTCACCTTGTACCCAGGCTAGAGGCCATATCTCATCTTGTATCCAGGCTGGGGGCCATATCTCATCTTGTATCCAGGCTAGGGGCCATATCTCATCTTGTATCCAGGCTATAGACCGTATCTCACCTTGTATCCAGGCTATTGGCCATATCTCATCTTGTATCCAGACTAGAGACCGTATCTCACCTTGTATCCAGGCTAGAGGCCATATCTCATCTTGTATCCAGGCTAGAGGCCATATCTCATCTTGTATCCAGGCTAGAGGCCATATCTCATCTTGTATCCAGGCTAGAGACCGTATCTCACCTTGTATCTAGGCTAGGGGCCATATCGCATCTTGTATCCAGGCTAGGGGCCATATCTCACCTTGTATCCAGGCTAGAGGTGGCTCAACAGGGTCTTAGAGCCTCCTTTCTTTTGTTCAGTTTTCCCCAATAAAATTAACCTTTCGCTCTCGTAATGTAATCACTTCCATCTATAATCATTACATTCACCCAAAGAAAGCTTCATTTGATTTCAACAACTCCTTCTCGGTGCGTTATTTTTATTTTTTTTATAAGAATCCAGATCTGCCAACATCATCCCTGATGATGGTTTCCATCTAGAAACATTCTACACTGCACAGAATCCTCAAGTTTACCATTTATGTGCTACATTATAGCTCAAGTATAATCCGCAGATGGTACCCCCAAAGAAACTGGCAATATCAGCTCTGCTACATCAGTTCTGCAGTTGCTTTATCAGTATCAGAGGAAAGGGATTTAGGGGTCATTATCTCAGAAGACTTAAAGGTAGGCAGACAATGTCATAGAGCAGCAGGAAATGCTAGCAGAATGCTGGGGTGTATAGGGAGAGGCATTACCAGTAGGAAGAGGGAGGTGCTCATGCCGCTCTACAGAGCACTAGTGAGACCTCATTTGGAGTATTGTGCTCAGTACTGGAGACCATATCTCCAGAAGGATATTGATACTTTGGAGAGAGTTCAGAGAAGAGCTACTAAACTGGTACATGGATTGCAGGATAAAACTTACCAGGAAAGATTAAAGGACCTTAACATGTATAGCTTGGAATAAAGACGAGACAGAGGGGATATGATAGAAACTGCTAAATACATAAAGGGAATCAACAAGGTAAAAGAGGAAAGAATATTTAAAAGAAGAAAAACTGCTACAAGAGGACATAGTTTTAAATTAGAGGGGCAAAGGTTTACAAGTAATATCAGGAAGTATTACTTTACTGAGAGAGTAGTGGATGCATGGAATAGCCTTCCTGCAGAAGTGGTAGCTGCAAATACAGTGAAGGAGTTTAAGCATGCATGGGACAGGCATAAGGCCATCCTTCATATAAGATAGGGCCAGGGGCTATCCATAGTATTCAGTATATTGGGCAGACTGGATGGGCCGAATGGTTCTTATCTGCCGACACATTCTATGTTTCTTTACGTAGCCAAGCATTGAAAGGGTTCACAGCTTCATGCTGCCTATATTTTTAATGAAGTCCAGGGAATGAAGGTTACCAGACACGTCCCTTCCCCCACCCCCAATGTTATGACTTGTGACAAATACCATTGTGATGTACAAATGGCCCCGGCCGCGCTGTCCGCAGTCATGCAGTGTATTATTCAGAGTAGAGCAGCGTTCTGCTAAGTTTGGCTCTTGGCGCGGTTTCTCCCTGAGTCATCATGTTGAGTCACGTGACACGGTTATCTGGGCTCGCACCTGCTCGTGGGAATTTTCTGGTGAATTTATTGCTTCCAAAAAGTGCTTTATTCTACACACACTCAAATTAAAACATGAATAGTAGATGGAAACTCTGTGGTGATGGTCGTGTTGTCGAAATGGATGCTGCTCGCAAAGATTCAGCAAAAATATTCAGCAAAAATATTCTTCGTCCTAAAACCTTATTTTTTTTTTAACCACACAATTTTGAAGACTTTTAGCTTACGTGATTTTTGCTTTTTTTTTTCGTCCTTGTCTTTTTATGTTTTTTTTTTTTTTTTAACTTTGAATATAATGTATCACACAAAAGGTTTCTCAGATTACACATGGCTATTTTCTTGGAACAAGTTAAGCCTCATTCACACATCTGTGTCCGTGCTCAAACCCGTGAGAAGGTGGTCAGTGATGCGTCAGTGAAGGTTCCGTGTTGGGTCCGTGTGTCCTTTTTTTGCTGTCCGTGTTTCACGGACACTGAACAGCAAAGCATCTCTTCCTAATGATCCATGAAACACAGATGTAGCACGGATGGCGTCCGTGTTGCATCCGTGGTTTTCACGGACCCTTAGACTATAATGGACGTGATAAATCCGTGAACACAGACAAAATAGAGCATGCACCCGTGCTAAAGAAAAAAACGACCCATGGACCGTGCAAAACACTGATTACACTGAACGCACACATTAAAATGAATGGGGACGTGTGCGGTCTGTGGAGAACACGTACAGCACACGTCGTGAATGAGGCTTTAATATAATGAAATTCCTTTAAGAAGATGTGAGAATCCAGTCAGGGAGGCTCAAGGCCGTATTACAATGGCCGATAATCGCCAATTCACATGAACACTCGTTGATCAACACGTGATCATCCTGCCGTGTAAGGCTTTTTTCCCATGAGCGTTACGGATTGTGTCCGGATGCGTTCAGTGAAACTCGCACAATTTAGCGAGCAAGTTAGGTCAGTTTTAAATGCAATTGCGTTAAGTCTTTGCGGGTTTTTTTCCCGTCTGGGTTGCATGCTCCATTCTCTTCTATGGAGCCAGGGTTGTGTGAAAAACGCTTAATAAAAAACATGCTGCGATTATCACGCGACGCAGAGATGAGGCTTGTGTGCACAGATTCATTCAAATGAATGGGTCAGGATCCATGTGCTACTGTATGTGTTTTCTTTGCGCCTAGCACCCGCGCGGAAAACTCTCTTGTGTGAAAAAGGCCTATTACTGTCGATCATCAGGCAATTCTGATTGCTAAGCATGCTTAAAAATCGGAGCTTGGCGCCGGATCGTGCTGTCTAATAGTGATCTGCTGCCGCTAACCACTGGTACAGCATGGGGACAAGCGCTGGCACAGCGAGTAAATCCCTGCACGTAAGATCAGCGGTCTCCTCCGCCAGCGAGCAGGTGATTGCTTCCTAATCAGATTATAATCAGATTATGTTAGGGTAGTTGTAGGGGCCTACTCCAGAACAATCCAGGCGGACCAGGAGATACCTGGGTAGGTGCTAGAAGTACACGCATAGTCAGGCAGGCGGAGTCGTTACCAAGAGCTACAGTGCACTACCAAAGGATGAGGCAGAGACGTGGTCAGACAGGCAAAAGGTCAGGGCAGGCAGCACAGGTACAGGTCAGGCAATCCGGGTCGGCAAGCAGGCAGGGATCAGACGAGTAGCAGAATCCAGGAACGAAGTATAAATCAGGAGCACACGAGAATATCAGGGACTCAAGGACCTTGCCACTGAGGCATCTGGGAAGAGGGCTGATCCACTTAAAGGGTTTCTACCACTTCGTTTTCACCTAATTAGCTTTCAGACACTAGCGATCCGCTAGTGTCTGCTCTACCGAACCATCCTAATATAACAGCTTATTGTCCTGCCGTTTCGCTAAAAAACCAACTTATATTGATATGCTAATGACCCTCTAGGTGCTATGGGGGCGTCATTAGCACCTAGAGGCTCGGTCTACCTTCACAAACTGCCGCCGCCCAGCGCGTCCCTCCAGCCCGCCCATCTCCTCCGGAATGCGATCCTCCCCGTGCGCGTCTGTATTCGGCGCATGCGCAGTGAATGTCTGACTGCTTCCCTGCTCAGACATCTCCACTGCGCCTGCGCCTATGACATCATAGTGCTCTGAGGAACAGGCGCAGTGGAGATGTCTGTGCAGAAAGCGGTCAGACATTCACTGCGCATGCGCCGAATACATACGCGCACGGCGCATGCGCGAAATTCGTCCGCTGGCTCACTGGGAGGATCGTATTCCGGAGGAGATAGGCGGGCTGGAGGGACGCGCTGGGCGGCGGCAGTTTGTGAAGGTAGACCGAGCCTCTAGGTGCTAATGACGCCCCCATAGCACCTAGAGGCTCATTAGCTTATCTATATAAGTTCGATTTTTAGCGAAACGGCAGGACAATAAGCTGTTATATTTGGATTGTTTGGGAGAGCAGACACTAGCGGATCGCTAGTGTCTGAAAGCTAATTAGGTGAAAACGAAGTGGTAGAAACCCTTTAAATACCTGCAGGAGAACCAGGGTTGGTCAGCAAGGTCACCTGACCTAACTCACACAGCCCAGGGAGTGATGCTCCACCCTTAGAGCAGTGTAACCTGAAACCAGCCGACCTCATGCTGTGTCCAGGGCTGAGTGGAAGCTGTGGAGCGGAATCCTCAAAAGCAACACCACCTACAGACACAGAGCCCAGGACCACAGCGGTGAAATGGGAAGCACCGACCACGGGTTACCGCTGAGCGCGGGGGAACAGCAGCGTACAACAGCCGCTGTTACATTATTAATGTGATGACGTTACAGTTTGAGTCCTTTTGGACTTGGCAGTATCAGGTTTGTGTAGGTTTTTTGTTTAAAATTTTTACATAATAAAACAAGAAGAAAATGTTTTATTTTTTTATTTTTTTTAGCACAACGTTAAATTCATTTATTTTTTTGCACATTTGGTCATTTAGTTTTAGAACCACTATGGGAATTAAGCTTATGACACACCCATTGCTGAAATAATACACTGTAATACATTGGCAGACAGTGTATTACATCTTATTTCAGACGGGACCCTAATATGCTTCTGTCGATGGCAGACTCAAGGGCCATGACAGCCCCACACCACCCACACACCGCTGCATCTTCCCCCTCTAACTTTTTAGATGTCATGGTCGATGTTGTCTGCAGTAACCAAGCGGTTATGCTGCCGGATCACAGTTATATCCGGTCCCGGCGGCTCTGGTAAGTCAGGATATTTGATATCTGGTCCCGTTGGTGTGGGATTAAAGGAGCTTTACAATATATATATATATATATATATATATCAGCTGCCATATTTGTGTATGTACAAGTAACCTTCTGGAGCGTTTTTTCTTAGAGCTTTTTTTTTTTTACGGTAAAACGCATGCAGTACTGCAACATGTGAACACAGCCTCAGAGTGTTGGTTTCTAGAAAAGCATCGACCGAGTAGTTATTTTTGCTTGACATCTTAAAAACCTGATGAGAATTGCAGTTGATTTCTCAGATATTCCGGGAAGAAGTGTGACGCCCTTGTGCTTGCTTTCATCTACTCTGAGTGACACCCTTCAGGAGAGTTAAGTGACCCTTCCTATGTAGCTTTACATTTGAGTGCCCGGAGCCGCACACCATGGAATCGGCATGCTGGGCTCTGTGTGATTTCTGAAGGGCTGACACACATCGGGGGAGCAGAGCTGAACTCTGGGAGGATAAAATGAAGAGGAATTCACAATGTGTTCAGCCACGCCATAAACCAGGAGACCACTTTCAAGTAAACTTCTATGTAACACATTGATGATGTTTTGTGTCCTTGCCCTTCAAGGAATTCTACATTTTCCTCCCCTGGCTCTAAGCTGTGGCAGTTAATTGTTTTACATGTATGATCTTTTAATATTGTGTTTTTGGGGTTGTCCCACAAAAAAATATTCTATAGTTTTCAAACCAGCCCCTAGATCTGAATACTTATTTAATTGCCTGTAATTGAAGATTTAGTATAGCCACTGAGTTATTTAATAAAACGTATCGGTATAGCGCCACCTGCTGGTTATTCTTTTTCTTATTTCTTTGTCCTGCTCACTGAGATGGCCGCACATGCTCAGTTTCATCCTTCAACTGCCTCCTGAGCTGTGATAGGGAGAACATGGACACGCCTCCTGAGCTGTGATAGGGAGAGAGCTGCAGCTGAAAGGACACTCCTCCTGAGCTGTGATAGGGAGAGAGCTGCAGCAGAATGGACACGCCTCCTGAGCTGTGATAGGGAGAGAGCTTCAGCTGAAAGGACACGCCTCATGAGCTGTGATTGGGAGAGAGCTGCAGCTGAAAGGACAGGCCTCCTGAGCTGTGATAGGGAGAGAGCTGCAGCAGAATGGACACGCCTCCTGAGCTACAGTAGAAGAGACACTCCTCTTGAGCTGTCAGCTTGATACGAATCTAGCAGAGCAATGAATGGGGAGATGTCACGGCCTTGGTGTTGTGCGCCGTGATACTTTAGCCGTGCACGCTGGTTGCCAGGGGCAACGCATTGTTGTCGCAGCATGTATGTGATCAGCTCCCTTTTCCCAGCATCCAAGCCTAGTTGCTACCCCATCTTCCCCACATTGTACGGTGGGGGGGTTTCCCCCACTCCCCACCGTGACAGTATGTCCAACTAGGTGGCCCTCAAACTGGACCGATGACATACCCAGGACAGGAACAACTCCAACACACACCAAGGCTGGAGGACAACAGACTCCAGCCTGGAAGCCACAGGCAATATGAACCCAGTGGCCACCCCCAGCCAGATAGTTAACCCCAAAGACACCAAACAGGGGAGGAACCAGGAGAAGGGGAGCAAAGCACATGCATGCAGCGACAACAACGCGTTGCCCCTGGCAACCATCATGCACGGCTAAAGTGTCACGGCGCACAACACCGAGGCCGTGACAGGAGATCTCTGGATCCATGTGAGGTACAGGGCTGGTTCCAGCTTTGTTCGAAAGATTTTTTTCTGCTTTTTCATCAACATCCTTTAGAATAATCCTTTATGGAGGTCGATGTCATTTTGTAATGTACTTCTTTTACCGTTATTGCTCTTATCTCTCGCTCTGGGCTGAGGTCACATGACCGTGTCCATGTTGGCTGCATTCTGGCTAGTTTAAAAATGGTTATCCAGGGGTTAATATTGATGACTTATCCTCAGAATAGGTAATTAATATCAGATCGGCAGGGGTCCAATACTCTGCACCCCCTCTGATCAGCTGTTAGAAGAGTCCGTGAACACTGAGGCCATGTGATGCCAGCGTACATCCGTCACGTGGCCTCATTGCAGCTCAGCCACGTTCAAGTCAATGGGGCTGAGCTTTAATGCCAAGCACAGTCGCTATTCAGTGTTGCGCTTGGTAAGCGCCTGGCAGGCCGCTGCACTCGCCAGATCTCCATTGAGCGCGGCAGCTTCCCCCCCGATCGGCGGTGGTACCGGGACTCGGACCGTCCCTGATGATATATTGATGACCTATCTTGTAAATATATACAGTGGCGGAAATAATTATTTGACCCCTCACTGATTTTGTAAGTTTGTCCAATGACAAAGAAATGAAAAGTCTCAGAACAGTATCATTTCAATGGTAGGTTTATTGTAACAGTGGCAGATAGCACATCAAAAGGAAAATCGAAAAAATAACTTTAAATAAAAGATAGCAACTGATTTGCATTTCATTGAGTGAAATAAGTATTTGAACCCCTACCAACCATTAAGAGTTCTGGCTCCCACAGAGTGGTTAGACACTTCTACTCAATTAGTCACCCTCATTAAGGACACCTGTCTTAACTAGTCACCTGTATAAAAGACACCTGTCCACCGAATCAATCAATCAAGCAGACTCCAAACTCTCCAACATGGGAAAGACCAAAGAGCTGTCCAAGGATGTCAGAGACAAAATTGTAGACCTGCACAAGGCTGGAATGGGCTACAAAACCATTAGCAAGAAGCTGGGAGAGAAGGTGACAACTGTTGGTGCGATTGTTCGAAAATGGAAGGAGCACAAAATGACCATCAATCGACCTCGCTCTGGGGCTCCACGCAAGATCTCACCTCGTGGGGTGTCAATGGTTCTGAGAAAGGTGAAAAAGCATCCTAGAACTACACGGGAGGAGTTAGTTAATGACCTCAAATTAGCAGGGACCACAGTCACCAAGAAAACCATTGGAAACACATTACACCGCAATGGATTAAAATCCTGCAGGGCTCGCAAGGTCCCCCTGCTCAGGAAGGCACATGTGCAGGCCCGTCTGAAGTTTGCCAATGAACACCTGAATGATTCAGAGAGTGACTGGGAGAAGGTGCTGTGGTCTGATGAGACCAAAATAGAGCTCTTTGGCATTAACTCAACTCGCTGTGTTTGGAGGAAGAAAAATGCTGCCTATGACCCCCAAAACACCGTCCCCACCGTCAAGCATGGGGGTGGAAACATTTTGCTTTGGGGGTGTTTTTCTGCTAAGGGCACAGGACAACTTATTCGCATAAACGGGAAAATGGACGGAGCCATGTATCGTGAAATCCTGAGCGACAACCTCCTTCCCTCTGCCAGGAAACTGAAAATGGGTCGTGGATGGGTGTTCCAGCACGACAATGACCCAAAACATACAGCAAAGGCAACAAAGGAGTGGCTCAAGAAGAAGCACATTAAGGTCATGGAGTGGCCTAGTCAGTCTCCGGACCTTAATCCAATCGAAAACCTATGGAGGGAGCTCAAGCTCAGAGTTGCACAGAGACAGCCTCGAAACCTTAGGGATTTAGAGATGATCTGCAAAGAGGAGTGGACCAACATTCCTCCTAAAATGTGCGCAAACTTGGTCATCAATTACAAGAAACGTTTGACCTCTGTGCTTGCAAACAAGGGTTTTTCCACCAAGTATTAAGTCTTTTTTTGTTAGAGGGCTCAAATACTTATTTCACTCAATGAAATGCAAATCAGTTGCTATCTTTTATTTAAAGTTATTTTTTCGATTTTCCTTTTGATGTGCTATCTGCCACTGTTACAATAAACCTACCATTGAAATGATACTGTTCTGAGACTTTTCATTTCTTTGTCATTGGACAAACTTACAAAATCAGTGAGGGGTCAAATAATTATTTCCGCCACTGTATAGGGTGAAAACAGATGGTGACACCCATTGGATCAAGTGCCCCCTAGAGATAGAAGCATTATAAGGCCTTACCCTGCTGATGCACGCATAGATGTAGTCTGCTCCCTACCTTATACCGAAATGGAATAAAGAAACCACTTCTGCGAGTACCGGTGAGTGCCGCCCGTGTCTTCTTTTTACACAATTAGGCCTCATGCACACGACAGTTGTTTTTCTCGGCCTCTGTTCCGTTTTTTTTGCGGATAGGATGGGGACCCATTCATTTCAATGGGTCAGCAAAAAATTGCTGATAGTTCATCCGTTTGTGTTCCGCGTCCGTTGTCCGTGTTTCCCTTCAGCAAAAAAAATAGTGCATGTCCTACTTTTTTCACATTTGCGGACAAGGATAGGCAAGGGATCTGTGGGGAAAAAAACGGATCCTCCAAAAAAAACGGATGCCGCATCAGTTTTTTTTTGTGGACGCAAAAAACAACCGTCGTGTGCATGAGGCCTTATAATGCGGCTGTGTCAGACCATCCAAGCTCTGTACTGGGGAAACAGCACAGCAGGCTTACTCAGCCCGATCTTGTTTTTGAGATTGTGGTATACTCCGAAATCAATGTCTAATATGATAAAAATGTTAGCGCGCATGGAATAGGAGACGTGGCGTCTACTGAGATCTGTGGATCCTGCCTTACAAGACGATACCTGGTGTCTCCCCCGTCATAAGTTACCACCGCCGCAGCCGCGTGTACGTGAGGCCCATTAGTGCACTGCCGCACTTTGCTCGATCCGTCTCCAGGGGTTCACCTCGAGCCAGCAACGGCTTTAATTGAGGATGTCTTTAATGGATATCCGAGAGCTTTTACTTTCTGACGATGTTTAATGCTCTGCGTTGGTCGTGTCCAAGCCATGAGATCCCGCTGTGGAGGAAGGCAGCGCACGTTTTTTCAAACTCATTCCTCTATTCTGTTAAAAGGGTCTGTCTGAGATTTTGATATTGATGACCTGTCCTCAGGATCAGGGGTGCACCTAACCATTCTGCTGCCAGAGGCGAAAACTGAAACGCGCCCCCCCCCCCCCCCCATGCCAATTTCTTAACCTCTAACCCCTTTGCCACAATGAAAGCTCTCATTCCCCATGGCCCTTCCGCTGCCCCTACCTGGTGCTGCCTGAGGCAATCGCCTCCACTGGCCTCATTGGTGGTGCACCCCTGCTCAGCTTGGTGGACCCAGCTGTTTGAAGACGTCATGTTCTTCGATTGCGTGACCTATGTTCAGCTTAGTCCCATTCAAGTAAATGGAGCTGAGCTGCAATACCAAGCACAGTCACTATCCGGTGGATGGCGATGTGCTTGGTAAGCAGTGAGGAGCACCGCAACTTCCTCAAACAACTGCTTGGAGTCGGACCTCCACAAATCGGATATTGATGACCAATCCCTGGCATGGCCAACCTGCGGCTCTCCAGCTGTTGTAAAACTACAACTCCTACCATGCCCTGCTGTAGGCCGCTAGCTGTAGGCAGTCTACTAATAATAAGGCACTAGTGAGCTGCTTTACTGTAGGCTGTAAAAGGAGATGCATGCCTTTCTTTTGCTAATTGGGAGTGTGACTTGTTCTTGTGACATCTAGTGGCCAATATGAGAACTGCAATGTTCCGAATTTATCTTTACATCGATGAACACGACAAAATAAGAAAAGAAAAGAAAAAAAAAAAACGGATTAAAAACTAATTGAAAAAAAAATTCTAAAAAAGTGAAAGTTACACTTAATACCTAATTATATAGTGTATATTTCTCAAAGTACGGTATGTTTGAGTGTTCTTGAATTTCTTCAGAATCTTGAATTATCTGGTATGCCAATTAATACTTCCAGGAGATGGGGTGGACATTTGTAATGGATGAGCTTGGTGAGCTGTCTCTTGTATGATGAATAGATTCACTGATGAATGAACGGGAGCATAACAAATCACAATTTTCATGTCATTCTCTTGTAAAGTGCGGCTTTAAATGAGCCTGAGAGATCCATTGACTACATACAGTACAGGGATACCGAATGCAGCCAGATAAGGCAAGAGTGGCCCTATAGCCAAGCAAACCTTTGGAGCAAATGTGGCTACGTTTTTTGGGCATGAATCTAAATTTTTCTGAAGTAGTGTGTTTTCTTGTGTAACAGGGAAGGTAGTTAGCGGTCACCATCACTATTACTGTGCCAACATCTTCACTTGAGGGTGGTGGCTGTGTTACACAGATGGACCATGTTATATCTGCCTATACAGTCCCAGTCATTTATCCCCTTAGATGCCACAGTCAATGGTGAGCGCCGCATCCAAGTAGTCAGAGCAAGACAGGAGGCTCCCACCTCATGTGTCCCCGGTCTGCTGTGTATGCTCCAGGATGTCTGTGAGGCTCTGCCGTTAACAGGAGCTAGTAGGCATCAGAGGTTTATCATACCCCCTTTTTGCACAAGCCCCGTTTTCCACAAAAATTTACAACTTCTTGGCTCATCTCTGCTGTGCTTGTCACTTATGCTAAAGAGGGGGCAAGTCCTAAGCGGCTAAACACCTTTGTCACTACATACACCGGTTTTCTGGTGCAAGTAAGTCCAGAAAGCATGTAGTGTATTATATGGGCGATCACCTCAAAAAATGCAGCAAAAAGTTGTACAGTATATACACCTGATGCAAAATACAAATTGTCCCACAAAAAATAAAATAAAAAAAGGCCCTGAAAATGCTATGTCAATTACCAAATAAAAGTTATGGCTTTTGAGATATGGAGATGAAGAAATCAAAAAATAAAATAAAATCTTATTCTGAAGTCCACGATAGGCCATGTTCTTAAAGGGTTACTCAGTTGTTAAACTGTGTTGCCTAGAGAGCTCCACCTAGTGGTGGCTGCAGGCAACAGAGATTTGCTCTTTGTATTTCGTGGCACTCAAGCATTGGAGCTTGCTGTTTATGGGTCTGTGTAGCCACAGACTGGTTAGAGTGCCAATTCTGACCTCAGTTCACCACCAAAAGAGCTTACAATGGGTATGTGAGCATCAGAACTAGACCATGAAGCAGTATAAGAAGGTGACCTGGTCTGGACCATGAATCATATGGGAGGAGATGACACCAGAATGTACTATGAAGAGAAGACAAGCCAGCCAAGGCAGTGTGATGCATCGGTCAAACTTCTTCTGGGAAGCCATGAGTCCTTCAAGCTTGTACTTTGACATGTACTTTCTGCCTAAACATTTTTGCAGACCACATGGCAGTGGTATTTCTATCTCTAGAACAGGCCACTACTGTCAGGTGTGGGTCCCATCGCAAAACGATTCCCCCCCTCCCCCCCAAATTGAAGAACACAACTTAGGGGTGCGCTCACTCTGCTAGTTTTGGAAATCCCATAGCAGTGAATGGAGAGCACGTTGCACATGCGTGGTGCACTCTCCTTCACTTCGGGGGGCCCGTTCTGCAGATAGGAGCCTGTCCCAGAGTTGGGTCCTACAACACCACTGAACGGCTGTCAGATTCTGTACTGTGGAAATAAATCAACCCATAAAACTGAATGACGGGATTAGCGTTGACCGACTCTGGCATCTTTTTTTGCAAAGTTTACTCCAAAAACATAAAAACTGGTTATTGTGGTATTACCAGCTAGGAAATAATTGACCGTGTTTAATTGATGAGCAGCGAAAGTATGTTCATTAATACTTCACAAGCCACTCACTTAGATTTTATGGGATGTCATCTCACCGGTGGTGGTTAGAGCTGGGGAAAGAAAAACCTGCCGTGATGCCCCGTTCTTCACATCTGCACATGGAGGGATGCCCCGTTACTGGAGTCATTCATGGTTTTGTCAGCATATATGTTGTACCCAGAGTCTTCTGTATTACGGCGTAGTGTATAGAATCAGACCGGCAACATTGGGGATGCGGGGGAAGGGTTAATTACGTCAGGGAGATGCTGACAGGCCGGTGATGAGAACAGGGTTGGCTGTGAATTGTGTGGTCCTTGTGGCTTTGGTCGGTGAACCACTTGTGTGATTAGGGATCAGAATGCTTTCACTGTTTGTTTTAAGTGCATTTTTCGATGATCCCGGAGAGGATTGCGTAGATGGGTTGGCGCAGACGCCGCTTCTGAGGGGCTTAACGTGTTGTTGACAGGAAAAATATGTGGTTTACTGTGGTTCTAGAAGCCGCTAGTCCCACACAGAGTTCGGACCGCTCAGAGTGTGAGAGATTAGTAGAAATGCATCTGTTTTTTTATTTTTTTATATTTCGTTGGGTCTGGTATTGCTACTGAGCTGCAGTACCAGACAAAGCCTGTAGACAAGAGCAGCGCTGTTTCTGGCGGGAGCAGACCTTTGCTTTTTTCTTATCTCAAGTGCTTATTATAGGGCCAGATTCTACTTTCTAGTTAACAGCTCCATACATGTGCATGATTTTTTTTATTTATATATATATAATAAGATTTTTTTAAGTCAAATTTTTGAATGCTTTTTGTTTTCTTTACTTACTGTAGGCGGTTCTCAATGTAGCTGCCGCCAGACAGGGATTCCTTGCAGACAAGCCATTAAAAGCAGATGCATGATAAATGCAAAATGGCCCGAAGGACAGAAAAGGGATGCAAAATGGCCATGAAAAATTGCTGTTTTGTATTTTCAACCAGTCGCTGCTTCTCCTCTCTATCGCAGGCTGGAGTTAGTACAATGCCTGTGCCATGCATGCTGCAGCACCAAACACAGTCTGCAGCCTCTCCTGTGCTTTTGCAATCGAGTGACGGTAGCAAATTATAAGAGAAGGCGCCGACCTCTCTAGTGACTGGGACCTCTGGAGTGTGCGTAGGCTGCCACGTTGTAATGTGGAAGCACGACCACTGCTGCTGGATTGCAGGATGGTCATAACCATGGAAACGAGCAGTGTGTATTGTGATGGGAAAATAAATCAAACCAGCAAAGGAGGCAATATGGACAATCACAAGACATTAGTAAGTCTTCTGATGGAAGTATGACACGCCACTGTATAGAGGTTAAAAAAATAAAAAATACTATATACTGTATATACACACAAATACCACACAGTGTACTTTTACGTGGTGTCTCACAGCACAGGGAGGTGCAGCCTTCGCTATCCTATGAAGTCAACCTATAATGGCCTGACGGAGCCAAAAGGCAGTGGCATTCTAAGCATAGAGGCAGACCATGCTACTGCTGTGAGACCTATGGGAAAAGGGGGCTGGGCACTGAACTGGGGGAGCTTAGTGCGTAGAGATTTGTACAGCTTCCATTGAGTTCACTGTATGCATGACTATGCACTGAGATCCCCGTAGTGGTAGCTGCTGAAGACAGACAATTTTATAATGTACTTTGTTCAATTTTTTTCTAATATAGAAAGTATGACGTCTTATTATTAAAGGATGGAAAAAAATAAAATTTTATATATATATACACTGAGAAAAAATATAAACCAACACTTTTGGTTTTGCTCCCATTTTGCATGCGCTGAACTCAAAGATCTGAAACATTTTCTACATACACAAAAGACCCATTACTCTCAAATATTGTTCACAAATCTGTCTAAATCTGTGTTAGTGAGCACTTCTCCTTTGCCGAGATAATCCATCCCACCTCACAGGTGTGGCATATCAAGGTGCTGATTAGACAGCATGAATATTGCACAGGTGTGCCTTAGACTGCTCACAATAAAAGGCCACTCTGAAATGTGCACAGTTTTGCCTTACTGGGAGGGGGGGTCAGAAAACCAGTCAGTATCTGGTGTGGCCACCATTTGCCTCACGCAGTGCAACACATCTCCGTCGCATAGAGTTGATCAGGTTGTTGATTGTGGCCTGTGGACTGTTGGTCTACTCCTCTTCAATAGCTGTGCGAAGTTGCAGAATATTGGCAGGAACTGGAACACGATGTTGTTTACGCCGATCCAGAGCGTCCCACACATGCTCAATGGGTGACATGTCCGGTGAGTATGCTGGCCATGCAAGAACTGGGATGTTTTCAGCTTCCAGGAATTGTGTACAGGTCCTTGCAATATGGGGCCGTGCATTATCATGCTGCAACATGAGGTGATGGTCGTGGATGAATGGCACAACAATGGTCCTCAGGATCTCGTCACGGTATCTCTGTGCATTCAAAATGCCACCTGTGTTCGTTGTCCATAACATAAGCCTGCCCATACCATAACCCCACCGCCACCATGGGCGATCCACAATGTTGACGTTGGCAAACCGCTCAGCCACACGACGCCACACACGCTGTCTGCCATCTGCCCTGAACAGTGAAAACCGGGACTCATCCGTGAACAGAACTGCAGTCAGGTCCAGACCTCGATGAGGACGACGAGCATGCAGAGGAGCTTCCCTGAGACGGTGTCTGACAGTTTGTTGCTGCAGCTGTCCGGGTGGCTGGTCTCAGACGATCATGGAGGTGAACATGCTGGATGTGGAGGTCCTGGGCTGGTGTGGTTACACGTGGTCTGTGGTTGTGAGGCCGGTTGGATGTACTGCCAAATTCTCTGAAACGCCTTTGAAGACGGTTTATGGTAGAGAAATGAACATTCATTGCACGGGCAACAGCTCTGGTAGACATTCCTGCAGTCAGCATGCCAATTGCACGCTCCCTCAAACGTTGTGACATCTGTGGCTTTGTGCTGTGGGATCAAACTGCACATTTCAGAGTGGCCTTTTATTGTGAGCAGTCTAAGGCACACCTGTGCAATATTCATGCTGTCTAATCAGCACCTTGATATGCCACACCTGTGAGGTGGGATGGATTATCTCGGCAAAGGAGAAGTGCTCACTAACACAGATTTAGACAGATTTGTGAACAATGTTTGAGAGTAATGGGTCTTTTGTGTCTGTAGAAAATGTTTCAGATCTTTGAGTTCAGCTCATGCAAAATGGGAGCAAAACTGAAAGTGTTGCGTTTATATTTTTGCTCAGTGTGTGTGTGTATATATATATATATATAATCAGAAATCTCATTGGAAGGGTCCAAACTAAGTTTTGCTGTGGGGCCCTATCATATCTTTATATGCCTCTGTCATAAGGGCAGTCTTTCTGCTCAGGAGCTTTTCTCGGTGTATACTGTGCGCTAACCGTAGGGCGCAGACGCAGTGTGCACAGAGCCTTAGATTGTGTGACTTTCCCAGTCCATATTACAAGATACTTTCAGGCTGCAAAATCCTTCATTGCTTCAGATGAGAGTATATGTAGCAAGGACAATTAAGCCTTGATGGTTGCACTCCTGGTTTACTCCCCTCCCCCACTGCTGCTCTAAGGCATTTTGGCGCATGTAATGGAGAGCACTAAGGGGTTCACTTGGCCAGCAGCAGCAGGGCACACAGGGTTCACCTGTCTTTCGGCGTTTTCGGAGAACGTGCGGCTCTGTGTCTGCTTCGTGCTGTGTGCACCTTTCCATGGCTGTGTGGAGACACGCAGATGATTGACAATTAATTACGGGCGCGTGCAGACCATAATTTGTGCAGTGCCTGCCCTTGTTTATATCAAGAATGAATGATTGTGCGATACGTCCTTCATGTCACCTCTCCTAGTCCTTGAGATTCCGAGGAATGAAAGGAAAAATGCTGTATTCTGTAGCGTCTGTACGTCTGTCTGCGGCTTTCAGTATTCGTACGCTGATTACATGTACGGTATATTGACCGACTTACTGCGGTTTATCTTATAAGAGACGTATCACAAGCTAAAATGTAATCATGGTTCAGGTAAAGTTCTGCACCTTTATAATATACTTTGGGTTTTCATTCCACTCTAGTTTCAAAAAATCTCTGCTTGCTGTCAGTGAGTGGGAGCATTCTTGTGTACATCCCCCCGCCGATCATCCGTCTTGGTGCGCCATGCGTGCGCTGCTTCCTCTTCGTTACACTGCCCGTCGTCTCCATTGCAGTGGTGGTGTAGTGTAAGTACAAGTACTCGCACCTATCCTGAGGATAGATCATCAATAAATACTGCCTGCACAACCCCTTTAAGGCCACCATACACATTAGTAGAACGGCGGGTTCAGCCGACACTCTAATGTATCTGGGGAGCTCCCGACTCTCCCCCGACAGATGATGTTGGGGAAGAGAAGGATCAGGCAAAGTGAATATTTTAGCCCACTCATTTTGTCACGGCCTCTGTTGTGTTTGCCGTGAAATGGTTGCCGTGCATGCTATTGCCTGCGGCAATGTGTAGTTGTTGCAGCATGTAGCTGCCGGCCCCTTATATCCTGCTTCCCTTCCCTGTTTGGTGCTGGAGGGGTTAACTATCTGGCTAGTGGGGATTTAGGTGTGTCCTGGCTATGTTGTGTTTTGAGCCGGAGGTCAGTTGCCCTCCAGCCTTTGTGTAAGCTGGAGTGCTGCTCCTTTCCTGGATATACCATCTGGTGGGAAGGCCTCCTAGCTAGACATCGATGTCACTATGATGTCTCCCCTTTGTTCCCTCTGTCCTTTTCCCATCCTTACTTGTTGTATTGTTTGGTGTGGTTGGTGTTTAGGGTGTGTGTTTATGTCTAGTTTGGTGTTCCATGTTTGGTATGTTTGGTGTTGAATTCCAACATGGTTGCTAGACAGTTCCACTGTCTATCTGTCGTCCCTCCGGAATGGGGTTTCTGGGTTCCCCAGAGGGGGAATCACAAGTCGGTGAGCAGGTCTGCCTGGGGCCCGCCATGCTTCCTATCTGCATGGGGGTCCGGTGGTTGTTTTTGCCGCGGCAGTTAAGTGCATGTTGTTTCTGGGCTTTTACCTGCTGATCCAGTGCCTGTTCACTGGCTGTCCCTTTCCTTGTAGCTAGGTCAGTGGAGACTCCTGTTCATCCGCGTATGGGATGAACAGGTCGTCTCCTGCTCCTAACCTCATTGCAGGAATCTTCAGGGCAACTCGGGGTCCGAGGTTCCTGGGTATGAGCAGTCCTACCTTCTGGGTCTGCTCATACGGTTAGGAGTCAGGGCCAGGATTAGGGCGGCATTAGGTGACCTGCTCCCTTATCCCAGCCTCTGGCCTAGTGGCTATCCTGTCTGCCCCTCATTGTACGGTGGGGAGTTTCCCCCACTCCCCACCGTGACACATTTGTTCTGGGCAATAAGCCACCATCAGAAGTGTCTGACAGTGTATTTTTCCCCTCCCCCCATTGAATACACTTATCTGCTTGGCCAAACCAAACCTATATGTGTATGGGGAAGCTGAGAGAGCTAGCTGTCGGGCGCCCTTCGTTTTTTGCGGATCCGCGGTTTGCAGACCGCAAAAAACTGCACGGTCGTGTGCATACGGCCTAACACCTTCACTGTCCTAGATCACAAGGACCACTGACACCTTCACTTTCCTAGATCACCAGGGATGCTGACACTGTCACTGTCTTAGATCACCAGGGATGTAGACAATAACCTTCATTGTGCTAGACCTGGATTAGGCTACATTCACACGTCCGTGGTGTGTTGTGGACCCGCAAATTGCGGGTCCGCAACACACCAGCCCGGCGCCCCCATAGAAATGCCTATTCTTGTCCGCAAGCTGCAGACAAGAATAGGACATGCTCTATCTTTTTGCGGAGCTGCGGACCCAGAATCGGGGCAGCGCTCCGCAATTGCGGCTGCAGACAGCACACTGTGTGCTGTCCGCATCCATTCCGTCCCCATAGAGAATGAATGGGTCCGCACCCATTCCGCAAAATTGCGGAAAGGATGTGGACCCATTTTGCGGATGTGTGAATGGAGCCTTATGTGTGACCATTTATGTCTGGAGCCTTATGGTTAATAATTGGATGTTGTGTGTTAATATTTATTTGATGTGGTTTTGCATTAACCGGCTTAGGGTACTTTCACACTAGCGTTATTCTTTTCTGGTATTGAGTTCCGTCCTCGGGGCTCAATACCGGAAAAAATTGATCAGTTTTATCCTAATGCATTCTTAATGGAGAGAAATCCATTCAGTATGCATCAGGATGTCCTCAGTTCACTGTACGGTTTTTGGACAGAGAAAATACGGTATTTTCTCTGTCCAAAATTCTGGAACACTTGCCAGAATGCCGGATCCGGTATTATTTTACATTGAAATGCATTAATGCCGCATCCGGCCCTAAGTATTCTGGACAAACTGATCTTTTCCAGATGACAACCGGAGAGACGGATCCAGTATTGCATCCGGATCCGTCTACAAATGGTATCCGTTTGCATACAGATTGCCGGATCCGGCAGGCAGTTCCGGCGACGGAACTGCCTGCTGGAATCCAGCGACGCTAGTGGGAATGTATTCTTAGAGGGAGCAGCATCCAGGTCCCTAATTGCCCCACTCACAAACTACTTAAGGCCTCGTGCACACGACCGTTGTTTTATTCCGTGTCCGTTGCGCCGTTTTTCGTGATTTTCTGCGGACCCATTGATTATCAATGGGTCCGTTGAAAACTCGGCTAGTGCACCGTTTGCCATCCGCGTCCAAAAAATATAACCTGTCCTATTATTTTCGCGGAAAACGTTTCGCGGACTCATTCAAGTCAATGGGACCGCTACAAAACGCGGAGGCACACAAGAGTGTCGTCTCCGCGTCCGTTTTTTTCCTATCATTTGCATGGCAAACCTGTCTTAGACTTTTTTTTTACATTCCTTCATGTCTGGTGGTCCTCCAAAAATAAAAGAAAACACACGGAAACGGAAACGGATCACGGGAACAACGGAACCCCATTTTGCGGACCGCAAAAAAATACTGTCGTGTGCATGAGGCCTAAAGGGAACATTGTTCACCACACTGATGATCATTCATGCCTTTGACTAGACCCTATGTAGACATTCCTAGTCCTTAGATCTTTAGTATGAAAAGAAACACAGCGGCGCCTGTGGACACGGTCCCCAAATTTTTCTCTTGGAGTCAGAAACGTCACGGATAATACATGACCAAGTATGAGAGGCTACAGTGCACTTTAGGATCTTTTTATGACCGTCAAGAGAAGACTGTCTTCTGAAGACACAGCTTCTTCTTTCAAGGCTCCATATTATATATTTGTTCACTTTGCATACAGTTCAGACATTACGGCCACGTCCTCATGGGGCATAAATTGATGTGTAGAAGTGAGCCGCAGATTTTGCCGTGATAAATTCCCAGCGCTCAGCAGCCTGAACCCTCCACATCGTGTGCTGTCCACCCCACACCCTGTGATATGTATAACATATACAGTATACAACGTGTGCCTAGTGCGTGGCCTGAGGGGACGACTGCCCGACTGCCCGAGTGCCAAGGTGTGAAAACAGCGGCCTGGAGAATTGATGAAGCCCTTGCCTAGAATAATAGCCCCTCAACAGAAAATTTGTCAGGGTTTCTTTATAGAGTTAAAAAAGAAAAAAACTAACAAAAAACTTTCAAGCGAAGTGTAGGCAACGTCCGTTTCCAGCGCTGATTACTGTCATTAGAGTAAAAATGGTAATGTGTAGTGCTGGGGCAAGTTTGATTAATAACTGGTACGGGCTGCAGATGCATGTCAGGAGAGAGGGAGCGCAAGTAATGAATGTGGTGTGTGTTGTACGCCATGAACTTTACAGGAATTTCCTGCGCACAAGATGGCCGCCGCTGAACCCCCAGGTGAAACAAGGTGTAGGGCGAGATAATTATGGTGAGAAACCATTAGTATCTGCATTATGCTGTGATGCTATAGGCGTAGCATGCAAAAACTGCTTTGTAGATCGTTTTTCATTGCATGGCTGATTGTTACTATATTATATTATTGTGTGTGTTTTTGTCAGGTTTATATTTATTTCTTTTTTTTCTATTTTCTTTGTATCATTTTTTACCTTGTGTTGAATATATATATATATATTTTAGAGACAGAGTTTCTGTACCTCCGGGATCACAGATCAGCCATCAAAATCCGAGGCTGCGGGACGGTTGCGAGGTGTGTGTTCTAACGATGTGCCATCCCCTCAGATAGGAATACCCTTGCACGTATTATGCCTGCCACTGTGTTTAGGCTGCTAAATGAATGAATCAGGAGGCTCAGGATGAACATAAACATTGGGCGGACACGACATAAGATATAAAAAAGAATATATGAAGACAACCATTAGCGACTTCTGGAACAGATCCGTATGTATCGGGCTGCCTGGAGTTTGCTTACTCCCCTGCGTCAAATTATTCCATTTGATCCATACTCCCTCTAATACCGGTTTTCCTTCCATGTGATGCAGGCAATTAATTTCCCGGCCCATTCGCCAGCCGCGTATCTCTATCTAGATTTGATGTTCACTTTCCTTTCTCTTTATTTAACGGGACGGGATAAGCTTTTTTTTTTTTGCTGATTGGATTTACACGTACATGTGTAACGCTCCCGCGCCGCTAGGTCTCGCAGGCCGCGACGATGTAGCTCCTGAAGCATGAATTAATCGCGGGATGTACGCGCTAATGCCATTGTTCCCCCGTCACAAATAGATTCATACTTCATATCGCCGAAACACAAAGCTTATTTAAAAAATAAATTGCGGGTAATGTTCGCCCTGATTGAATCCGCCACGGCTCTGTCAATACGTTTGTTTCGCGTTACTTGCACTCGGAAGCTTTTAGGCGGAATTTCAGTTTTTGATATCGTCCGTGGTAATGCAATTCTCCCCTCCTTTAATCTCCTAAGGGTTTCACATTAAGTCATGATACACAGTTCACAGGAGTTTGGATCCCCCATTAATCACTGTGTCTTCACTTTGGTGTTTCTACTTTTTTGTCCATCTGTTAAATCAGTCAGTCGCTGATGGGATGCAACTTGGGAACTGCGCAGGCTGCATGATTAAATACGGGTACTAAGAGCTCACGTCTACTTGAGCAGGCTGCCCTAAAGCCGGCTGGACGTGTTAAATAATAATAATATATGTGTGCACGTATTTTCTTTGTAGTAGTGTTTAATGCACTGCGGGTTTTAGATTGCTAGATCTATAAATTATTTTTGTTTAAAATTTTTGTACATTTATTTATTTATTTATTTACCTTTTTATTTATTATATTTATTTATTTTTCATTATATATTTTTTCTACTCCTTTAATTTGCAGTTACTGCTGTAGCCAGCAGGTGTCTCTGGTTCTGAGCTGAGCTCGAGGAAAAAAAAAAATTCTCCAGCAGCGACACCTGCAGGGTGATGCCACAAATTGCACTATATAGAAGAAAATATTTTTTTTACAATCTTTTTTTATATTATTATTCTATATATTAAGCAGGGCGTGTCTACACTTTTAATCCCCTGGGACAAATATTCTATTCACTGCCCTAGAATGGTATCTGAACACTCGGGACGTTTGGGATAACTAGTTGACATTTTCCGACTGGCTGTATGCCCTTGGCGTGGTGTCTGCCCCGGGCACTAGGTGGCCACCTACTAGGCCATGGTATTTGGATGCAAGGTTGCTGCAGCAAACTGAACCTTTGCTCTGTGCTAGTTGTTCTTGCATGTCGACCACTGTGGTATCCATCACCGCCCCTATAGACTTCTGTATAACTGCACTATTCACAGGACCGGTAAGAAGCTGGTAATCTTGGAGTTCTATGGCAGCCACTTCCCTTTAGCTAAATAGTGCAAAACTGAGCCTGTAGGACTGCTCCTTGACCAAAGGGGACAACTCATTGGCTTCTACCCTTTCTATTAATGTTCACATAATTCTCAGAATTGGAGAGATGACAAATCTCCGCACTTCTCTGTGTAAGGCCTCATGCACACGACCGTTTTTTTTTTGCGGTCCGCAAAAACGGGGTCCGTGATCCGTGTCCGTTTTTTCTTCCGTGGGTCTTCCTTGATTTTTGGAAGATCCACGGACATGAAGAAAAAGTCGTTTTGGTGTCCGCCTGGCCGTGGGGACGGATCCATTTGACGTTGACACAATATGGTGCAATTGCAAATGGATCCATCCCCCATTGACTTTCAATTTAAAGTCCCTATTATACCATCGGATCGGAGTTTTCTCCAATCCGATGGTATATTTTAACTTGAAGCGTCCCCATCACCATGGGAACGCCTCTATGTTAGAATATACCATCGGATTTGAGTTAGATCGTGAAAACTCATATCCGACAGTATATTCTAACACAGAGGCGTTCCCATAGTGATGGGGACTCTTCAAGTTAGAATATACTACGAACTGTGTACATGACTGCCCCCTGCTGCCTGGCAGCACCCGATCTTTTACAGGGGGCTGTGATCTGCACAATTAACCCCTCAGGTGCCGCACCTGAGGGGTTAATTGTGCGTATCATAGCCCCCTGTAAGAGATCAGGCCCCCCCTCCCTCCCCTGTATTACTGTACATTCATTGGTGGCAAGTGGGCCCCCCCTCCCTCCCCTGTATTACTGTACATTCATTGGTGGTCAGTGGGCACCCCTCCCTCCCCTGTATTACTGTACATTCATTGGTGGCCAGTGGGTCCCCCCCTCCCTCCCTCCCCTGTATTACCTTGTATTACCCTGTATTACTGTACATTCACTGGTGGCCAGTGGGCCCCCCCTCCCTCCCCCCCCAACTAAAATCCCCCCCCCCATCATTGGTGGCAGCGGAGAGTTCCGATAGGAGTCCCAGTTTAATCGCTGGGACGCCGATCGGTAACCATGGCAACCAGGACGCTACTGCAGTCCTGGTTGCCATGGTTACTTAGCAATTTTAGAAGCATTATGCTTACCTTCGCTGTCTGTGACCGGCCGGGCGCTCCTCCTACTGGTAAGTGAAAGGTCTGTGCGGCGCATTGCTTATAGCACAGACCTGTCACTTACCAGTAGGAGGAGCGCCCGGCCGGTCACAGACATCGCAGGTAAGTATGCTTCTAAAAATTGCTAAGTAACCATGGCAAGCAGGACTGCAGTAGCGTCCTGGTTGCCATGGTTAACGGTCGGAGCCCCAGCGATTAAACTGGGACTCCGATCGGAACTCTCCGCTGCCACCAATGATGGGGGGGGGGGATTTTAATTAGGAGAGGGAGGGAGGGGGGCCACACTGGCCACCAATGAATGTACAGTAATACAGGGGAGAGAGGGGGGGGGGCCCACTGGCCACCAATGAATGTACAGTAATACAGGGGAGGGAGGGGGGCCCACTGGCCACCAATGAATGTACAGTAATACAGGGGAGGGAGGGGGGGCCCACTGGCCACCAATTAATGTAATACAGGGGAGGGAGGGGGCACACTGGCCACCAATGAATTTAAAACTGGGGAGGGAGGGGGGGTGCCCCCTCCTGCCTGGCAGCACCTGATCTCTTACAGGGGGCTATGATATGCACAATTAACCCTCAGCTGAGGGGTTAATTGTGCGGATCACAGCCCCCTGTAAGAGATCGGGTGCTGTCAGGCAGCAGGGGGCAGTCATGTACACAGTTCTTAGTATATTCTAACTTGAAGCGTCTCCATCACTATGGGAACGCCTCTGTGTTAGAATATACTGTCGGATCTGAGTTTCCACGGATCACGGACGCGGATGCCAATCTTGTGTGCATCCGTGTTTTTTCACGGACCCATTGACTTGAATGGGTACGGGAACCGTTTTCCGTCAAAAAAATAGGACAGGTCATATTTTTTGGACGGACAGGAAACACTGATCACGGCCGTGGATGAACAACGGTGCATTTTCCGAGTTTTCAACCGACCCATTGAAAGTCAATGGGTCCGCAGAAAATCACGGAAAACGGAACAACGGCCACGGATGCACACAACGGTCGTGTGCATGAGGCCTAAGGGTAAGTTCACATACAGCAGAAGCTTGGCAAAATCCACGTGACTCAAAAATCCATCCCTTACATATAATTGGGGCTGTCTCTGCAGCGTGGCCATGGATTGTTCAGATGAATAAAATAGTTACAGTAGTGTCTGCAACAAAACCGCCGTATGGGACTGCACCCTAGCCGTTCACTCCCTCAGACCACCCTAACGGTACCTGCAGGTTAACAAATAGAAAATTCTCATACATTTCTATGCAGATTTCTGTACGTTTCCACACCAAATCTGCTCCAAAACCTGCACGTGTTACTTGCATGTGGATTTGCCACAGATATTAATTACCCTTCCGTTGGAAAGGGTGAAATCTGCACACAAAAATTGTCCGAATAATTGACATGCAGAGATTTCATAATAGCACTGCGGTCAATTTCTGCCGAGAAGAAAAAAAGCAAAGTGCACGTGAGATTCGTCTAATCTCAATCGGCTGGGACTGTATTACGCTGCGTAACGTAGTGCACGTAATCTGCAACGTGTGCAGGTAGCTAAAGGCCAGGGTCATACGTGACTGGATCAGTATCTGATCGGTGGGAGTCCGACACCCGGGCGGTTTGAGGTGGCATCAGGGCTCCTGTGATCGCTGCAGCCTTCTCTGTGCTTTCACTTGGCCAGTGACGTCACGTTCATCGTTCACGTGGCCTAGGAGCAGCTCAGCCCCATTCAAGTGAATGGGGCCGAGTGCAATACCAAGCACAGCTGCTATACAGTGTACGGCGCTGTGCATGGTAAGCTGCAAGAAGGTCGTGGCGCTCACAGGAACGTCGCTGCCTTCTGAAAAAGCTGATCGGCAGGGGTCCCATGTGTAGGACCCCCACGGATCCAAAAAAATAAAAAATCTCGGAAAACCCTTTTAATGTGATATTCATAGGGCACATGTTTCCTTTCATTTGTAAGAGGGGATGATAACCTGAAGAAAGGTTTCTGTCTCACCCCTGGGGTTGTACAGTAGGAGAGATTACAGTAACAGACTATGATCTTTCTTCCTGATTCATCTTCCCCTTCCTGATAGAACAGAACCAGGTCAGAAACCTTTTCTGCCTTTTTACTTGACTTAAGATGAGTGCAGTTTCCCTTAATATTGCACCTGATTAAAAAAGTAGATTCTGATCTTGAAGACAACACCAAAATCTAGCCTCCCTCCCTATGGGATGTAAAATCTGCCATTGATTTTGCAACTAATCCGTGGAGTTATCATTGATGAATCCGTAGTAAAATCTGCCTCGGTGATATGTGGATTTGTCAGATTTGCTGCACATTTCATGCATTGCAGAGAAAACCACAACATAGTTTGACCCGCTCAGGTTTAAAGTCTGTGCTGTAGTTCAATTTCCATACTGATTGTGCGTGGTTTTTTTCCCCCCGCAGCACGCCGATCAGACTACTGCTTGTAATATTCGGCAGATTTTACGAGTGCAAATTCTGAGGTGTATCCTCCCTGTGTCTCCTCATGACGTCATGACTTATTACTTGTGGCAGTGGAAAGGTTAAATGCTGTCATTGCAATGTATCAGGGCACCCTGGAATAGCCCTTAAAGGCTATGTACACCTTTGGGGAACTGTTTTTTTTAATTTTTTTATTTCATTGTACTCATTTGGAGTTAAAAATATTTTTTTTAATTGGTCTTTATTAAAAAAAAAAATATGGAGCCTCTTTTTCTGTACAGAGCTGAGATGCTCTAATACCACCCTTTGGATTTTCTCTCTTTTCCGTCAGTTGGGGAGCTGACGGGGTCCTTGTCTCTGCTCTCTGACATTGTAAACACTCCATTATAGCTCAATCCTTATCTTGCTGATAAGAATGTGGCTTAACTAAGTGTTTGACCTCTCAGTAGTTAAAAAAAATAAAAAATAAAAGTTTATTAGATGACCAACACAAAGTACCAGTCACACACAAAAAAACAAAAAACAGTTAACCCTTTGTGACAGAACAGCTCAATATTTTTAATAAAGGCCAACTGAAAAAAATATATTTTTAGCCAAAAATGAGTAAAATGCAATCATAAAGAAAAAAATTGCCTCCAAAGGTGTACATAGCCTTTGAAATATGTAAAGCGTGCAGCTGGGAGCCATTTATTCTTGTTGCTCGCCTGTCGTTCGGAAGGCAGACTTTATGCCTAGCCCAAGTCTAAATAGATGGGCCTTTGGCTTACCTGCCACTAATGGCGGAGATATATGCCTGCACGGATCATTATTTGTGGAGCTTCTGCCCGGTCCCTTTCTACTAAGTACCGGGACCGCGCGCTGACATTAAGTGATTGTAAGAAGATTCATGCAAACTTGGTTTCTCTCGCTAGATTCTACTTTTCTACAAATTTGACTAACAACTTCAAACAGTAAAATGTAATTTGATTTGTATCATCCCATCTGCCTCCATAAAGGTTTTTTGGCATCTGTATCTTTCATAACATCTGAATCTTAATGAATAAAAGCTTTGAGAGTCCTTTAAATCCGGTAGCGTGGCTCTTTTTATATTTGTGCGGTTTATTATAACATAAATCTGCATTCAGTATTTACTGTTAGTTAGGCAGGGAAATTAGCTCCTGCACATAAATTTCTATCCGGCTACATCTAATAAGAAAAATGAGCGTGGGGATTATCAACTGCATACATGAATCAGCCGCATAGTTTATTGGCTCAGACCACAATTAAAAGCCTGTGGAAAGGGATTATGAATTCTTGATATAGTCAAGAGAGTTGGATTGGAGAGGCTCAAGGAACAGAACAGAGACACCAAAAAAATATCTGGGTGCGTTTGACATAACTTTATTTTTTGGGTAGCATTGCTGATTTTGGCAGATGTAGCAGAGCTGTGCTGGGGTTTAAAAGGTGTGACCATGCTAAATTGTTGATTGAGCTGGTTAGGGGCTGGGGAGAGCAGAACAAACATACCTGTTCTAGAGCTTTTTTCATAAAAGGAGTAGTGTGAATATGAACTTTTGTTCTGCCAGATCCTGCTGCTGCTTTGTGCCCAGGACATAGAGCTTCACTGATTATAGAAGGCCACAGAGCATCCAGGCAAATAGTATTAAATTCCTTGAAGTCTAGCACAGTGAAGGGTGTTATCTGCATACTTGGTGGTCTAGAATAGGTTAATGTTAGTACCTCTGGTGGTATAAGCCAGTGAAGGGATTGGTGCCACCAACCCTGGTGGTCTGGGACAACGTGAGAAAAATCTGTGTTTTGATATGTTGCTGTTTTTGACATGTGCTCCTAATAAAGCATATTATACTTGATTTAGTGATGTCCAGGAGTCTTCTTACAAGTTGAACTTCCTGGGTGAATTTAGGTGGACCCATCCGCCAAGATAGTATGCCACAAATTAACCCAGTGCACACAGTTATTGGATGGTTATCAGAATCCCTTGTGATCTAAGGTAGTGAAGGTGTAACCCCAGAACAATCATTAAAATAAAGTGGCCTAAATGGGAGGAAATGCTCAAAAGCCCCAAACACTGTGGCGTGTTTATAATCGGGGAAGCAATTCCTCCGCACGTGATCCGTTGTTAGCGGCAATCCCCAGCAAAAATGCATACAATGGAGGATGTCTGCAGCGGACCACATGCACCACAAAGGCATCCTACACAAGATGGAGTAGTGTGTGGGTGAAAATATACAAATACATAAATCACTGGAAAAGGTGCACCACAATAATATGCAACTGACAACACTGGCTAATCCCTCAGGCTGATGTTAAAAACTGAGATTTTAGCCAATGTATTCCAGTCAGGAACAGAACGGAGCCCTTTTGCACCACCGTCAAGGTATCTCAATGTGACATGTGTTCTACCACTAGACTACCTATGGTGTGTGAACACGGTCTGAAAGGTGCCAAGATCAAACTCGGGGCTTGCAGCCTTATCTCTTCTTCCACTGCATGAGTGATCTCACTATGGAGGTATGTGGGAGCTTGGCTGTGAGTTCGATCTTGGCACCTTTCAGACCGTGTTCACACACCATAGGTAGTCTAGTGGTAGAACCCATGTCACATTGAGATACCTTGACGGTGGTGCAAAAGGGCTCCGTTGTGTTCTTGATTGGAATACATTGGCTAAAATCTCAGTTTTTAACATCTGCCTGAGGGATTAGCCAGTATTGTCAGTTGCATATCATTGTGGTGCACCTTTTCCAGTGTAATGCCAGTACCCTTGATGATCTAGGATAGTGGAGAGGTTAATGTAATTATACCTGGTGGTCTAGGGTGGTAAGTGGGTTGTCTAAGTCAACCATATAGTTGATTTGCGATGTATAGGACTCTTCTTGCAAGGTGGATTTACATGGAACCCATGTCAAGATATTATGCCACAAATTAACCCAGGCCACTCTTGACCCATTTATACTATGGCAGTTAAGGGATTAATGTCAGAATCTCTGGTGGTCCATGGTAGTGAAGAGGTTAATGTCATAATCCCTGGTGATCTAATGTAGTAAAGGGGTTAATGCCAGTACCCCTGGTGATCCTAGGTAGTGGAGAGTTTAATGTCATTATACCTGGTGGTCTAGGGCAACTATATAGTTAATTTTAAGATTCCTGATTAGAGTGCAGTGGAAGGCTTAAAGGAGTATTCCACAGCATAGGGAATAACTACCAGATCTGTGGGGGTACTACCAATATCTCCGGCACTCCAGTGGCACACTTTTCAAACCAGCTGCTCCATCCATACGGTACAGGTAGGTTTAGCGTTAGGTCCCGTGCCACTTCAGAAACCTTGGCATGGTGTGCAGGCTCAGGTATGTCCTTAATATAAGGATATACTGGCTAATGTCTCATTTTTAACATCAGTGTGAGGGTTAGTCAGATGTTACTGTTTATATCTACCACAGTAGTGCACCTAATCTTATAACTAATTGTGCTTTTTTTTGGCTCGATGCTAGTGGTCATAGATCAGTAGATTCCAGGCTGCTGTGTCCTTGTCACAATGGGGAGTGGGGGAAACTCCACACCGTACAATTAGGATGGTAAACGGGATAACAACTAAGCCAGTACACGGAGGACAGGGAGCAGGTCACCTCCTAATGCTTCCCTAATGCTCGCCCTAACTCCTCACCATATGAGCAGATCTGGATGGTAGGACGGCTCATACACCGGAAAGCTCGGACCCTGAGTCGCCCTGATAATTTCTCATAATTGGGAAGGGGCAGAGACAACCTATTGATCCCAGACACGGATAAACTTGAGTCTCCCCCGGGCTAGTCGCAGGGAAAAGTGAAGACCATAAACAGCAACTGGATCTGCAGTTAAGAACACAGAACAACACCTGCCGCTGCTACCACGACTCGAACCTGAGCATAAGTACTGCAGCCCACACACCTAACAGGGCACCGAGCCAACAGCACACACAGGTATCCAGCACACCAGTTACTACCTGGACCCCCATGCAGCAAGATGCATGGCGGCCCCAAGCAGCGCTGCATACAGTCTTGTGGTTCCCCCTCCGGGGAACCCTGAGACCCCCTTCCAGAGGCATACCACACAGGGAACATGTCTAGCAAACATGCTGGATTATAAACACCAACAGACCAGACCTGTAACAACCACTAGACAAGACAACAACCACCCATACATAAACAACAACAAAAATATGCAAGGGTAGTGAAGGGAAGGAGAACAGCGGGAACATAGGGGAGACATCATGGTGACCTTGTTTATCCACAAGGTGGCCCTCAAGCACTGGGCAGATAGTAGAGGCCTGGCAGGAGCACAAAGCAAGGCTGGAGACACTGAACCCAGCCAACAGGCCACAGGCAATATAAACCTCGTGGCGACACCCAGGACAGACCTAAATCCCCACCAGCTAGATAATTAACCCCTTCTGCACAAGACAGGGAAGGCCCCAGGAGAAAGGAGGAGGCACCAACATGCTGCAACCACAACACGTTGCCGCTGGCAACAGCATGCTTGGCAACCGTGTCACGGTGCACACCAAAGGCAGTGACAGTCGTCCTCTTCAATGACCTGTGCTGATCTGGTGTGCAGTATGCCCAAGAGATACCTGGTAAGTACACCCATTCTGCTGTTGAAGTCCAGAGAGAGTTCCTATGTGGTATAGGATGTGAATGACTTTATTAGACAGGGTATTTCGGAAGTGACCTGCTCCCTTTGCCAAGTTGAGGAAGCTGGTGACCCTCAAAATGCATTGTCTACAAAAGCCTTTCACATCTTGTACCATCTGAGATTTCTCGTCTGACTTCTGTGGCACCACAAGTATGCACCTCTATGCCTCTTCAGTTCTCTACGATTGGTCAGAGCAATTTGGGAGCGCTCTGCCTGCTCATTAACAGGGAAAACTCAGGAAGTCTGTGAAGGAGCAGATTTTTTCTTAAGTAGGGGGTAGCTCCTTTGCTTCTCCTCTTCCAGAAACATTGCCATTCTTGCCCATAGACCTTGTCAGGTATTGCTGGTGAGCATTCACTTCAGTGGCGCTGAACTGCAATATCGGATACGGCACAATGAGTGATATTGTTACTGGAGAAGCAACGGCCATGTTTTTTTTTAAGATCTATACAACCCTTTTAATATTTTCCACCCTTGTGTCTGTGTATACTGTAGGTGCGAGGTGTGTGCACAGAGGAATGTATGATATAGTGGTGGTATAGGATCTTTCAGTATATTGTTTCTTGGCTGACGCCCCCAGTATACTCCGCTCACACCTCATACTATTGTGTGTACTCAAACCTTGTTAATTTTCTAGCAATTGCATATTTAGCGAGAAGCATTTGCAGATAGCTGAGACAGTCTGTGCATTGTGGTCCAGGGAATTACAGTCCAATATGGGAACCCTTAGCAAACGAGTGGTCCGGCCAACTCCAGCTATTAATCATCACCCTCCATTATTTACCGAGGATTCATTCATTGTTCGGTTAAGGTATCAAGAGGGTCAATTAGAGACTACAGACAAGATTCTTCAAAGACACAAGAGGGTCAATTAGGCCCTCATCGTAATTTTCTGCTTTAACAGCAAATGCCAGCCCTATCACGCAACAGATGCAGCAGGATTTGGAATAGGGTGCTAAAAAAAAATAGGGTAAAAAAATTAAAAAGTGTGTGGTTTACTGCTGGCCTGTTGTGTAACATATGGTTCACAGTGACAGCTGGGTTCAAGCGAAAGGCAGAGAATTTCATCATTGGGACTGCAAAGGAGCGAAGATCCTGCGGGGTCACTGCACCCAGGGCGGCCGGGGAATTCTGATGATGGAGCTGCGTGCTCTCACCTTATAGGTGAATGATTTGTCTCTTAGAGGGTCCCTGCTCCGTGTCCCTGTCGTTACAACAACCCCCCTGTCTGATGCCAGCAGCAGCAACTTTTACACGACCATTAACATAGCTGTATGAAAGCCATTAATATACATGTAAAGGTTAGAAGACCTACCTACAAGGTTATCTCCCCCCAAATACAACTGAGGTGACATCACCAAATACAGGCTATTAAAATGGCCTGCTTGTCTACAATTCCTGATTCCTGGACACGGTAGATTTTATACTGACAGACCCCAGGAAGGCAAAGAATGTTATTTCTGTTCTAAGAGACAAGTGGTATCGTGATAATGAGATAGTTTATGTAAATGACCCTTAAAGGGGTTACCCTCAGCGATCCCAAAAATGAGTCCCCTTTCTGAAAAGAGAAGTTGCGTGCATAGTGGTAGAAATGAATGGACTGGTGGAACGACATGCAGCACTCCATAGAAATGAATGGACTGGTGGAACGACATGCAGCACTCCATAGAAATGAATGGACTGGTGGAACGACATGCAGCACTCCATAGAAATGAATGGACTGGTGAACCACCTGCCACATTCCATAAAAATGAATAGACTGGTGGAACGACATGTATCACGCCATAGAAATCAATGTACTGGTGGACCGACATCCATCACGCCATAGAAATCAATGTACTGGTGGACCCACCTGCTCCAGTCCATAAAAATAAATGGACTGGTGGACCCACCTGCACCACTCCATAGAAATGAATGGACTGGTGGACCAACATGCACCATTCCATAGAAACGAATGGACTGGTGGACCGACATGAACCACTGCATAGAAATGAATGGACTGGTGGAACTACGTGCACCACTGCATATAAATCAATGGACTGGTGGACCGACATGCAACACTCCTTCATTTCTATTGGTGGAGCACTGTCTATGTCAGTTCCATAGAAGTGAATGAAACACTGTAAATGTAGTATAGAGTCTTATAGGTCTGGCAATGCTCCCTGGGAAAAAAAGGCTATGCAGATTAGCTCTGTAGTGCCACCTACTGGAGGTAACTACCCTATGGTCAATGTAGCTGTCCTATAGTTTAAGGATATTGGCCAAAGCAAGACCAAGAGCCTTGTCCAAAAAGAAATGGGAAACCATAGGCACACATATGTTTCTGGGTACTTGTCCCTCCTCTGTACAGAGCAGGGTGGTTAGATAAGAGGCTACTGACTTGAGTTAAAGCAGTTGACCCATTAAGAAAACTCATTCCCTGTGCACAAGATAAGGAATAAGTGCCTGATCGGCAAGGATTTGACCGCTACGGTCTCCATCAATCACATTAATGGGCACCCCCCCCTTTGAAACAGCCACCCCATTCCACACTGTGGGACTTCCAAAGATAGGCAAGTACAAGCACTCAGCTATGTCCCGGCAGCCCCATACAGTTGAATGGAGTGGCAGTGTACATGTGTGTCCACTTATCCATTCGAACTGGGGTGCACAGTTCACCTTTCTCGTGATCAACAGGAAACCCCAGCGGATAAGACACTGTGGATAGGGGATAATCTGTCTTAATGGGACAACCCCTTTAAGGGGTTTAAGGAGAAAGGGTCTCATAACAGAACATCCCCTTCTAATAAGGACCCTTGATTGGACTCCCAAAAGGGCTGTTTTTTGCTAGGAACACTTGAGGCTGCTATGTTACCTAGTGGCTGGCGGGAGGAAGACTCCAGGATGAAACTCATCTCCTCCAAGCCATTGTTTTGGAATATGGCATGTTTGGGGAAGGAGCAGCTTAACGCCAGGCCCCTAACCTTCTGGACCCCACAGTGTGCATCTATAGCAACCTTATGGATTGGAACTAGAGCTATTCAACAAGTGCATACCTACCAGACAGATTCTCTTAACTGCAATGGGACCTTTGAAGACCTAGGCTGGGCCCATCTGTTGTGCTTCACTCTCCAGAGGAACTGCATTTTTATTATATATGCTTTGGGGTGAAGTATAGGATGTGCAAGGTAAACACCCAAGGTCTAATAGTGGGCTCATGTTGATCTCTGCTATGTATGCCACTGATTGCAAGTCATGATTTATGATGCCATCCCTCCTTCACTGTATACCGAGTGTCCTACTCCGCAAGTAGGAAAAGATCTGTGTATAAAAGAGTAATTTCCCTCTCAGTTGCCTTTGAGCTTCTCATGATAACGCAAGAAAATATTGCAGTTCATCAGATCACAGAGCAATAAATAAGAGACGCCAGTAAATAAATCTGGGGGTATGTGAAGCCCCCGTGTGCGCCCATTGTGAACCATTTTTAATGTGCACTCTAAACTTGCCGCCTGATTTCTGTGTCAGAACCGTGAGCGTTCCATTAAACTCGGGCAGCTTTACACCCCGGGTTATATACAAGTTGCGCCAAAGTCACCAATACTAAGCAGACGTTCTCCGCCGGCTAGTTAAGTATGTCCGTATTAAACCAAGGATCCCATAAATATGACAGAGGTTTGTGGGCTGCTTAGCTGTTTTAAGGCTGTCCGCGGACAGGCTTAATGACACCGCCACTGTCATATTTACACGGGAGAACTTGTTATTTTCTCCGGCAATGTAAGCAGATGAATAGCATAAGTCAGACGCACAGAGATATTGTCTTGTATAAACACGGCGTGCAAGCGCTGTTTGTCACGGTATTAGGCTCATCTCGGGCTGCAAAGATAAGATCGGAAATAAAATAAAAAAATACACTAAAAATATCAGAGAGCAGAGAAGTCAGAGGGATCCCTAGTGGAGCGAGCATAAAGCCATCGTCTCTTGTATTTCCTCTGCCCTTTTCCCAGGTGCTACGGCGCAGCGTATAGTCAGATTGTAAAATAGAAGAGTTAGCTGAAGTCAACCAAGAAACAATCCTATGCAAAGACAGTCCACTGTTGGGGCCTGTGGCAGGGAAGAGCACAATTGTATTGCAAATAAAAAAGTTCCAGTGAAATCGTACAGCTCGTTCACTGCATATTTATGAACTTAAAGGAGTTGGCCAGTTTGCAATATTTTTAGGTTTCTCGCTGTATTTCGGTGAGCGCTCCGGTTTTGTTCATTATCTTGCATCCATATTATGTTTCTTCTTCATTTTTGGTTTTTGCTGCTGCACTAATAAACAGCTGCCGTGGCATGTTTTGGCTACTGTGTCCCCTACATATGACATCACTGATAATGGCTGCCCAGTCCAGCAGGCATTGTCCACTTATGTTAACAGTTCACCACTGCCCCCCAGTGTATTCCCAGGGTTTATTTTTTTTTATTTAAGCAGAAGAAATTTCAATTGTAATTTAAAAAAAAGCCGCCTTTGGCCTCACCCACTATATCCATTTTCAACCATATCTCTCAGTGCAGTAACACCAGACAACTGGCATAAATACACTGATGAATCTTCCCCATACAGCTCTAAATCACTGCATCCCTTCAGATAATGTATTACAAAACTGGCAACACACTGCCACCACTAGGGGGAGCTAAGTGCATAGGGATTTATACAGGTATCATTGACTGCAATGATTGGGGGCTGCATGAAAATGCTCTGTTTTCATGTCGGAAAGAGAAGGATTTCAGCGCTGGGTCCCTACTTGAATTCTATTGTAGGTATGCCATTGCCCACCTACTTGCATTCTATTGTAGGTATGCCATTGCTGCTGCCTTTTTTCTTCAAAATGTCTTGCGTCATTTCCTCCCACAAGCTGTGTGATCTGCCCTCCTTGGATGGTTTTCCTTTCTTTACACACATCTGCTGTGTGCAACCTCCTCCCCCTCCCTGCTGCTCTCTAAGGGCTCATGAGCACAGTCGTGGCCTGTTTTGCAGTCATCAAAACACTGATACCAGGTGTGTGCATTGCGCAATTTGCAGAACGGAACGTCCTGGCCTCTATAGAACTATCCAATCCTGGACAAGTCATATGGGCCTATTCTATATTTCTTTTTGCGGGTGCCGCGGAACGGACATGCCATGTGCTGTCCGCACCTTTTGTGGCTCCATTGAAGTGAATACGGTCATGTGCATGAACCCTAACACTGAGAAGAAGGTATGGGTGAGCCGAGAGCCATGATGGACAGGAGCAGTGCTGTGATGGATTTAAGCTGGATTCAGCAGCACCACCTGCTAGACATGGACCTCACATGGCAGCAAAATTGTGGGAAACTTGATAAAGACTAGAAAGTTGCATCTAGGAAGCAAATGAACAATAAAAATGGTGCAAAGGTGTCCATAGAATTTAACCGCCTCACGTCCGCCCATAGGATATAAACGTCCTATGGGTGGACGTCTATTTCTGACAGCACGTTTTAAAACGTCCTGTCAGAAATAGCAGCTGCACGCTAATCGTGCAGCTGCTGATCGGGTTGCCCGCTGTCAGTGACAGCAGGGCAACCCTAAGACAAGGCAGGGACAGTGCCCAGGTGTCCCTGCCTTCACGATCGCTGCAGACACAGCGCTCACCGAGTGCTGTGTCTGCAGAGCGCTTCTTCCTGTTCCGGCCCGGCGGTCATGTGACCGCCGGGACCGGAGAGTGCAGGGGCTGTGTGAGGTCTCTCAGAGACCTCGATCAGCCCTGCTGTGAGGCTGTACAGCGCTGGATTGCTGCTGTACAGCCTCTCTAGGGGTGTATTTGTCCTGTAACTGGGGCTACTATGTCAGCCCCAGTTACAGGAGAAATCAACTGTGAAAAAAAAAAGAAAAAGTGAAGCAAATATCCCCCAGAGGTCTTGTATGACCTTATGGGGGACGAAAAGTGTAAAAAAAAATAAAAAAAATAAAGGGTTGAAAAAATCAAATAAAATAAAGTTTCACATGTAAAAAAAAAAAAAGTTCCCAAGTTAGGAATAAAAAAAAAAAATTAAAAATAGAAAAAATAAAGTAAAATAGACATATTTAGTATTGCCGCGTCCGTAAAATCCAGCTCTATAAAAATATCACATGACCTAACCCTCGGATGAACACCGTAAAAAATAAATAAAAAAAACTGTGTCAAAACAAGCAATTTTTGTCACCTTGCATCACAAAAGGTGCAACACCAAGTGATCAAAAACGCGTATGTCCCACAAAATGGTACCAATAAAACCGTCACCTCATCCCGCAAAAAATGAGCCCCTACATAAGAAAATCTCTCAAAAAATAAAAAAACTATAGCTCTTAGAACATGGAGACACTAAAACATCATTTTTTTGGTTTCAAAAATGCTATTATTGTGTTAAAGTGAAACAAATAAAAAAAAGTATACATATTAGGTATTGCCGCGTCCGTAAAAACCAGCTCTATAAAAATATCACATGAGCTAACCCCTCGGGTGAACACCGTAAAAAAAAACAAAAAAAACCTGTGTCAAAACAAGCAATTTTTGTCACCTTGCATCACAAAAGGTGCAACACCAAGTGATCAAAAACGCGTATGTCCCACAAAATGGTACCAATAAAACCGTCACCTCATCCCGCAAAAAATGAGCCCCTACATAAGAAAATCTCTCAAAAAATAAAAAAACTATAGCTCTCAGAACATGGACACATTAAAACATAATTTTTTGGTTTCAAAAATGCTATTATTGTGTAAAACTTTAATAAATGAGAAAAAGTATACATATTAGGTATCGCCACGTCCGTAACAATCTGCTCTATAAAAATGTCACTTGACTGAACCCCTAAGGTGAACGCTGTAAAAATAAATAAATAGAAACTGTGCTAAAACAACCAATTTTTTGGTCACCTTGCCCCATAAAGTGTTATATTGAATGATCAAAAAATCATATGTACCCAAAAATAGTACTAATAAAACTGGCACCTTATCCCCTAGTTTCCAAAATGGGGTCACTTCTTGGGAGTTTCTACTGTAAGGGTGCATCAGGGGGCTTCAAATGGGACATGGCATCTAAAAACCATGTGGAGTTCCTTTCCTTCTGCGCCCTGCCGTGTGCCCATACAGCAGTTTACGACCACATGTGGGGTGTTTCTGTAAACCGCAGAATCTGGGTAATAAATATTGAGTTTTGTTTGGCTGTTAACCATCGATGTGTTAGAGAAAAAAATTGATTAAAATGGAAAATCTGCCAAAAAAGTGAAATGTAAAAATTTGATCTCCATTTTCCTTTAATTCTTGTGGAACGCCTAAAGGGTTAACAAAGTTTGTAAAATCGGTTTTGAATACCTTGAGGGGTGTAGTTTCTACAATGGGGTCATTTATGGGGGTATCCACTATGTAGGCCCCACAAAGTGACTTCAGACCTGAACTGGTCCTTATAAAGTGGGTTTTGGCAATTTTCTTAAAAATTTGAAGAATTGCTTCTAAACTTCTAAGCCTTCTAACGTCCTAAAAAAATAAAATGACATTTCCAAAATGATGCTAACATAAAGTACACATATGGGGAATGTTAAATAATAAATATTTTATGAGGTATCACTTTCTGTTTTAAAAGCAGAGAAATTGAAATTTAGAAAATTGCGATTTTTTTAAATTTTTGGGTAAATTTGGGATTTTTTCATAAATAAAGGTGAAATATTTTGACTCAAATTTATGACTATCATGAAGTACAATGTGTCACGAGAAAACAATCTCTGAATGACTTGGATAAATAAAGGCGTTCCAAAGTTATTACCACATAAAGTGAGATATGTCCGTTTTGCAAAATTTGGCCTGGTCAGGAAGGGGGCAAAGGGCCCAGATGGGAAGTGGTTAAAAGGGGTTTATGGTGTTTCCGTTGAATCCCGTCATCCGACGGCTCATGTGCATCCCTTATCTGTGATCTCCTGAAGCTCATAAACACTTATTTAAAGCATATTCTTATCATTAAAATTGAGTTGTAATGAGAATTTATGAGCTGTCAGGAGTTCAAAGAAGAGATCTACAGACTGAGCAGGATGATACTATAATTTCAGATTCCCTTGTGGAGAGACCTCAGGCCTTGTGCTGTATCAGTAAAACATATCCTGCTTGCCTCAGTATACAGACACTCATTATAGATTATAGTGGTAAAAGCGCATTTCCACGCGCCGAGGAGCAGCTAATTGTCGGGAAGGAAGCGTTCCTTCCTGACAGTTGGCTAATTGTTAAGAGGAGGTGAAGCGCTGTATTTGCATGCAGTGATCTCCTCCACAGTATGAGGGATCACTGTTGCGATCGCTCAGCCTCATGCAGAATCATTGTTTCTGGGCAGCAGATCGCTGTTTAGACCGCATGATCTGCTGCTCAGAAACGATCATTTAGGTGCCTGCACGAACATCAGGATCTGAGGTGGTCGGCGACACCTTTACATGGGCAGATTGTCGGGAACGAGCGTTGTCGGATAATCTGCCATTTGTTGCTTCATTTACTCATAATTAATAGACCCTTTTTTTCCATTAAATAGGTCAGATCACCATAAACGCTAATCTTTTCTATAATTTAGAGCCTACAAATTTGGTTTAGTAGGAGCATCTTTTCTGTAAGTAATGAAGCATTTAAATCAGTGGTTAGACCTAGGAGAAAATAGGATTTATGTTACAAATATTGCCAGTTTATCCATTAAAATGTTTGAGCTCTATCATCTTAATTACACTTAACACATTATATGCATTATGGCACGGTACCTACCGCAAAAAGTCGTATGCAGTAAGAGAAAAAATAAATTTTACTTTTAGTCTTCATGCCCACGGCCTTTGCCTGGCCGTGCCTTTGTTGCGGCCCGCAAACAATGGGTCCACAATATACGGGCCCCCGGCCGTTTGTGCACCGCATCACGGATGATGAATGGGTCCGCAATCCGGAACGGAGGCATGGAAGCACTACGGAGTGCTTCCATGGGGATCCTCTCCGTGCTTCTGCACCTCAAAAAAATAGAACAGATCACTGACCCAGTCAAGTTGAATGGGTCTGGATCCATCTGCGGCAGCCGCAGTCCCCAATGCATGGAACGGCCGAGCAACATGTACTTATGTTGGCCCTGCCTATTTATGTTGACCAGTCTTCTGTCAGTTTGGACCCGCCTATGACATGGGGCCACTTTTAGGTTATTTTCCAAGTTCCCAGTCCGCCCCTAGAACCAAGGAATAATTACAGCCTTTGCTGAAGGAAGGACTGTAAATAACCGCTGAGCATCACCAATAGACTTAAGGGTTAATGCACACGCCAGAGATTTTTTTGTTTTGCAGACACTTCTGCCGTTCCTCTAAATGGGGCTTGCAGAAAACCAAGCTCGTGCTTGAGAACAGACACATTCACAAGTACAACATGGAACTGATTTTCAGTCACCAAAATGTCCGAAATCCACAGCATGGGAACTGACCCTAAAAATAAAATAAATGCATTTTTAACTTTGTCTGGTATTGCAGCTCAGTCCCACTCACTTGAATAGCGATGAGCTTCAGTACCAGACATAGACAGCCTCAGGGCAAAAGGTACACTGCTTTTGATTAAAAGAAAAAAAAAAAAGAAGCAGACTTTTTTAAGTCATGGACAACCCCCTATAAATATGACTTTTAAATCTCGCCTGGAGCTCCACTCCAACTTTTTATTTGTAGATCGTGATAACTTGTTTAAATCTTCAGGAAGCACTAAGTCAAAATCCAGAGTCTGCATGTAGCTTTAAAGGCTATGGACATATTTGACATTGGGGGAAAATGATTGCCCTGATTTAAAAAAAAAAAGTTGCACCAAGTTTCATTCTGGAGTCTTAATTCCTTTGCTCATTTTCAGACCTGAAAATCAGTTTGTAACCTGCTCCTAGTTTGACTTTACTGGAATAAAGGAATAAATGTTGAATGCGAGATCTGTGGATCCTGGATTGCTGCTGTCTTCCCTAGCTCTCGTGTATCATCACTCAGCTGTATTTCTCCTTCTAGAGCTTTTGTGGGATCTCGTCTCACTTGTATGATCATTCATGCTGATGAGTGTGTGATTCCCCTCCTCCTGCAAAGTTTGCATGGGTTCTCTGCTTTCTCTCTAGGTTTTTTGCCTTCCCCTGCATGAGCTTTGCCGGATAACAGGCTGAACTGGATGGACCTATGTCTTTTTTCCGCCTTACATACTATGTTACTTATATATGTAATTGGTTGGCCAATCGAAGAAATGGAAGTTCCACGTCACTCAAAATTGCTTTTAGAAAAAAGCTTTATTAATGCACATTGATTGAAATAAGTCCAGACAAAAGTAAAATCATCTTTACCAATATTTGCTAATACAAATCAAATGTTTCGGTCCACTTGGACTTTCTTCAGCTCTATGACTCTGAGAAGAGTTAGAAAGGCATGTGGACGTCTGGACCGTGTTATGTTTGTAATTGTACATAGCCTGTATATGATTATTCCCCTGCATACTATCTTCTATGTTCTTTTCTCTTTATCTACAGCCTGTGTAATCAACCTTCTTTGGATTCTTTCCCCTCTCTCCACTCTCTGATCTGTCATGTACAACCTCCTTACCCTCCCTGCTGCTACCTCAGCACGCGAATGTAAACGCCGGGTCTGCAATATTCTGGCACTGAACCCATTGACCTAAATGAGTCCGCGATTCGCAAGATACGACCGGAGATAGGACTTCCCCTATCTTTTGCAGAGAGGAGGCACGAATTGGAAGCCCACGGAAGCACTACAAAGCACTTCAGTGGACTTTCAGGTCCAAGCCTCCGCACCACAATAAGGCCACTTTCACACTAGCGTTTTGGCTTTCCGTTTCTGAGATCCGTCAGTTTTGCCGTAATGCATTGTGAATGGAAAAGGATCCGCTCAGAATGCATCAGTTTTACCTCCGTTCAGTCACCATTCTGCTCTGGAGGCGGACACCAAAACGCTGCCTGCAGCGTTTTGATGTCCGTCTGACGAAGCGGAGCCAATAGAAAATGGATCCGTCCCCCATTGACCTTCAATGCTGTTCATGATGGATTCGTTATGGCTATATAAGACATAATCCTGTTCATGACGGATGCATGCGGTTGTATTATTGTAACGGAAGCAGATCCGCAAAAAACGCTAATGTGAAAGTAGCCTAAGATAGAACATGTTCTATTTTTTGCTGTATCTTGCAGATCGCGGACCCATTCAAGTCATTGTGTCCACACCGCAGTACGGAGTGCACACGGGTGATGCCTGTGCATTGCGGACCGCTATTTGCAGTCTGCAGCACGGGCACTGAGTCAGGGAGGGAGAAAGCAGAGAGATAGCAGGGGCAAAGCTATGATGGATTCATACCATATTCTGCAGCACCGCCAGCTATGTGAAGGACTTACACACACTCTGCAGGAGGGTTTTAATAATACCAAAAGTTGCGTAATTTTCCATTTAGGAAGCAAACAATTAAAAAAAAATAGTGAACAGTCGTCTATAGCCTTTAAAACAAGGTCTCGCGTTTACTTCTATGGAAACTGGTAATACGTCACTATATCCCAATAATTTGTGCCAGATGACAAACTGAGGTCTGCTATATCTGGACGTACTGTTCAAGGGCACGTATTCCCAGCCCTCTTTACAACGCAATATATTAAAAGAGAGATTACATTTTACTCTAAATAAAATGCACTTTTTATCTCAGGTTCTTCTCCCTGCTCTGAATTATCATTTATTTATGAGACTTCTTTTTTTAATCTAAAATATATGGAAATCTTTACTGGGAGCACAAAAGAATATTGAATTGGGAATGTCGTCTGACAGATTTCTCCCCGTGCTTGCATCAAGTAAGAATCTTATTTTACGGAGGAGTGTATATATTCTGCATTTTCAAGAAAAGAAATAATCTATGTAATCTTGCCTGATCTGTCCCGGTGTTAATTCCCAGGCCAGCGCTCTTGTTCATTCATGTAATCTATTGCATGGCGACCTTGTGTACCGTCTCCAGTCGCTGTATTATTTTTTACAGTATGTAGTCTTAAATGTTGCTTTACTTTTTGGCAACTTTTAATATATGGGTTTTGTTATAAATGTATTTAGAGAATGTAAAGTATTGGTCAAGGGGGCGTAGCTAGAATTGACTGGGCCCCACAGCAAATTTGTGTACGCCCCCCTCTTCCCCCATGACCATTCTGTAAGGCACATCTTTTTTCTATCTGTTTGATGTATACGTTGGGAAAAAAAGGATACAAAAACGCAGCTTTTTGACTTTTGTAGTCCGATAAAAAAAAAAAAAAACATATATTTTAACATGTTTTTTTTTGCTTTGTTTTTTTTTTACAGTGAAAGTGTATGGTGAAGAGATAACACTGAATGGTGTCCATTCACATATCCATTTTTATATATGTTAAACGGATGGCAAAAAGGTGATGTGAACCCAGCCTTAGGGTACTTTCACACTTGCGGCAGAAGATTCCGGCAGGCAGTTCCGTCGCCGGTACTGTCTGCCGGATCCATCAAAACGCGTGCAAACTGATGGCGTTTTGCATCCTGATCCGTATGACAAATGCATTGAAATGCCGGATCTGTCTCTCCGTTGTCATCCGGAAAAACGGATCTGGCGTTTATTTATTTTTTTAACATTTTTTGCGGTTTGAGCATGCGCAGACCGCAATGCCTGATCCGTTTTGCTGGAACACTCGGGGACGGATTCGGCATTAATGCATGTCAATGGGAAAAAATGTGTTCCGGAATTTTGGACGGTATTATCTCCGTCCTGAAAAGTCAAAAAGACTGAAATGAAGACGTCCTCAACGGATTACTCTCCAGTCAGAATACATTAGGATAAAACTGATCCGTTCTTTTCCGATATTGAGCCCCTAGGACGGAACTCAACGCCGGAAAAGAATAACGCTAGTGTGAAAGTACCCTTAGTGTACCAGGATAATCACTAGTACACAGTGTGGCAGAGAGGGGAGGCTGGCAGAGCGCACAGCCTGGTCCTGGTGGTCAGCGGTGTGGACTGTGTTCTGCAAGGCTAGGAAGTACAGGGCACACTACAGTATAATATACTGGAATCTATACACCATATATATTAGTCCTACCCCAAATAATGATACACTTAGTGACTATATATTACCAACATACAGAGACTAAATAACACCGCCATACTGTATAATAGCTCATACCATGACTGGATAACAAACACTGTGACATTATAGCCAACATTATAGCCTCATACCATGACTGGATAACACCGCCATACAGTGACTGGATGACATCACTATACAGTGACTGGATAACTGGCATAGAGTGACTGGTTAATGCCTCCATATAGTGACTGGATAACACTGCCATACAGTGACTAGATGACATCACTATAGAGTGAGTGGATAACTGGCATACAGCCTCCATATAGTGACTGGATAACGCGGTATAAGGTGGCACAGTATAGAGCAGTGATGGCTAACCTCTGACACTCCAGCTATGGTAAAACTACAACTCCCAGCGTGCTCCATTCATTTCTATGGAGTTCTGAGAACAGCCAAGCAATTGTGCATCTTGGGAGTTGTAGTTTTGCCACAGCTGGAGTGCCGGAGGTTAGCCATCAGAGGGATAGAGTATAAGAGGGCACAGCACAGGGTATGGTAAGGGGGCACAGCACAGGGTATAAGAGGGCATAATACAGGTTAGGAGGCATCCCTCTCTCCCCACTCCTCGTTTCTGTACGGGCCGCAGCGTTACCCCACACCCCTGCTGCTGTTCCGGGCCCCTTTTGAGCTCGGGCCCCGAAGCAGTGTTAGGAAGTGCTCTGTCTGGATTCCACACAGCCGATGTTTGCCCCTAAATGTCCTACGGCTCTGGCCAATGTCCTTCTTATCAGCATTTTTATGATATTAGTCGTATATATAAGTTGTCCAAAAGTGGAGCCTCGCCTCCAGTCGCCTCCTTTTTATGACCGTTCCTGATCTCTGGCACAGACGCGTGCCTTTCATCTCACCGCGCTCATCCTTCCTCCCGGCTCCGCGCTGATCTCCGTGTTTATTTACCGCCGATGGAAACCCAGCCATTGTTTAGACCAAGGGAATGTTTTGTTCCCTCTTCGTCGTGAGCAGAAAGCCTATTTGTAAACCAGATCGTACATATGCTCATTTGAACTAATTGCTGCTAGACACCAAATTAATTAGATAATTAATTTCTACGAACATGTGGCTATTGTGTTCCACAGGCTCCCAGCCAACATTTCCTTCAGCTGCGGATAAAAAAAAAAAATAACAAGCGTGTTACCGCCGATCTCAAGATTTCCTCCGTGGCGGAATGTGTTCTCACGGAAAAATAAAAAATAAAAAACATTGGTAGCTTAAGCTTTCCACGCATCCGTGTAACCTCAGGACAATAGGAGTTTGTTTTTAACCCTTGGCATTTTTGTGAGTGTTTTTTTTCTTTCTTTTTTTCTCCCTCCATCTCACAAATTAATAGTATTGATTTTCTTAGATTTACTGGTAGCTGATGTAACATGGCCCCCATACGTGTAAATGCAATGTGACATCGGCTTCATCTCAGCGTTGATATTATGAGAGTATCTCCATCCCGTTTGCAGAGAATTGCTGTTATATCAGTAAATTGTTCATGTGATTTTTTTTTTTTTTTAAGTGTTCCTTTAGCCCCCCTCCCCCCTACCTTTTCCCGTCTCTATTCTCCCTTGTTATATCAAGGTTACCTGTCAGCAGAATTATACACCGTGGTCTCCATACCCATAGGTGACAGGAGAATCACGTAACAATATTGGTGCCTTAAGTTGATTTCATATCCTTTTAATGCAGTAAAAAAAAAAATTGTCATTTTTTATTTTTTGTCCCCTAAGGTTATCAGTTTGGGTTGTGCCGCATTTGAAATGTAAAATGTGTGGTCCTAGAGATGACCTCTTACTAAGTGACCCCCAAATCTAATCACTTCGGAGTGCAAGAAAATCGACAAAAATGTCAGCGGTGACTTTCATCCTCAACACCTGAAAAATATTTATTCATAGGCAAAGCAAGGAATAAGAGATGACACCGTTGATCTGGAAAAGTGGGATTTAAAAAAAAAAAAAAAGCATAAAACATTAACTCCATATTTGAAGCACCGGAGACGGCGAGAGATTGATTACCTACTGGTCACATATAGATCAATAGCCGATCAAACTGTGTCTGTCACACGCCTCGTGAAATAAGATGTATGCATTTTCTATTGATGCTCTTCCTGTTTGGGATTACCATCGCTTTTTCTGTACCAAACTAGAGATGGCTATTAACCCCTTCTCACCCGGCGCAACTCCTTTCCGGTGCTTTGGTAGGGGGTTCAGCTGTGACAGGCAATGTTGCAGTGACCAGTAGCGATCGTGGCATCAGCGGGATAGAAGACTTCCTTTGCCGTTGATCATCAGCCACAGGAATAGCGTAAGAATAAAGTCCCGAAGTGGGACTGAAAAAAGTCATAAAATATAGTAATAAACTAAAAAAAATTATTAGAAATAAAACAAGTTCATAGAAACCCCTTTAACTTTTGTGATGGAACAATCAGCGTTTTTGGCATCTTTGAGAGAGAGGACTTCCTTTGCCCTTGATTGTCAGCCATAGGAATAGCATAAGAGCAAATTCCCCAAGTGGGACTGAAAAAAATAATAAAATATATTAAAGGGGTTATCCGACAATGAAGAGTTTGCCAGACCTGATGATGCTCACCTGATCCTCGCCCTTGCGGTGACCTGCTCCCCCTGTGTTTAACACGTGACGCAGCTCACCGCTGCGACATGCGATTGGCTGCAGCAGTCACGCGTGCCCCTGTCGACGGATGTTGTCCTTAGCGCACATGGGAGTGGATCTGCCTTCCCTGGAGCCCAACAGTCTGAATCCAGGAGCGGGGATCAGGTGAGCATCATCCCCACCCTGGGTCTAGCAGGTCTGAGCCACTCTTTTACTGTCGGATAACAATAAAAATATAAAAAATTTATTTAAAAAAGTACAGATTAAAAAACACCAACAATAACCTGTTTTATTACATTTAAAGGGGCTTTGGGTCGAGAATGTATTATAAACAGGGCAAGAATGGATTTCATATGAAAAATAACCATACTCATCCTTGCCAATCTCCCGCCACTGCCTTTCCAATGCTGTTCTCCATTTCAGGGTCCTAATGTGACAAACAGGAAATGACATCATTAGACGCTGTGGTGCCATTTCCTGTGTGCCACACCGGACCAGGAGGTGCAGATCAGCAGGGTCCGGTTCGGCATTGGAACATCAGTGATAGATGAGTGAGGGTGAGTATGGTTTAATTTTTAATTTAACCCATTCTGGCCATTTGAAAACAAATTTTAACCCATCAGGAAACCTCTTTAACTCATGTAACGTAACACATATCGGATATCTCCTTAATCAGGACTACACATTCAATGAGGAATTTAGAGTGTTTGGAGAGCTATGTGAGCCCAAAAAGAGTGGTAAATCATACAGGAAAAAAAAAAAGTTTATGTGCAAAAAATTGCCATTGTTGTGGCTCTCGAAATGTGGTGAGATGAGTCGGTCAAAATGTGTTGTGTCCTTAAGTGGTTAAAGAATATTGACTTTTTCATTTCAAAAACTTGACTTGCATGAAGATTTATATTGTTCAATAAATGGAATATTGTTTGCGGCTTAGGGCGCAGCCAGTTCTCATTAAATGGGTGTTTTGTTGCATTCATTGTGCAAGGCGAGAGGTGCCGTATTTAAGTGATATCCCAAATGTGAGCCATCTACAGCTAGATCAGAGCTGCTTAGTTTTAACAAGTCGCTACCCAGGATGCTTTGGGTCAATGATTTACACAGGTTTGTTTCTCGTGATGTGTGGTCCGCTTTGCCTTTGCAATAACCTGGATTCCTTGTAGAAGAAAACATTTCAAAAATGAAATCTCCCCCGTTTTCTTGTATGTGATATTAATACTTCATGGAACGTTCCCAGCCCCGCTGCAACTAATATAGTAGCAGAGCCCTGCGATTTAACAGGCTATAAAAATTAATGAAATCCATTCTATGGTACTTATTCATTATATGGGGCGTAATTGCTAATCTGTTGATGTCATTTCCTGTAACTTGACCTTTGCCATTGTCTTAGAGGTGAGGAGAGGGTAGGATGCGAAATGCAATGAGCTAATAGTTACGTATATATCGATGCCCCATAATCATACCAGTCTGCAGTTTGAAGCTTTGCTGTCTTTTTAATTAGTAGTACATGACGAGATTATTGCCTGGCTGTCAACGTAACCCATTTGGGCCCCTGCTTTTTGTTTTAAGGCCAATTGATTATTTATTTTAATATGCCTCTTGTAGAAAGGAGTTCGGGCCCTTTCGAATGAATGTTTGTCCCCAATCATTGCCAGCTTGTGCAGCTGCATTTACATGCCGTAGTCATCCCCTCTGTATGTGGATGAACAATCACCACTGCGATCATTCATCCCCCATAGAGATTCATCATCTGTGATGTGCTGCCCAAAAATGATGATCTTAGATGCTGTGTGAAAGATGCAATCACCCGACGAAAAAGCTTGTTTCTTGTTCATAGGGTGATCGGCGGCGCCTTTATACGGGCCAGTTATTGGGAAAGAACGTTCTTAAAAACATTTATCTTTGATAATTGTCCCGATGGAGGAGAAATCATCGTTCTCAGCAGCAAACTAGAGAAAAACATTTCGGGAATGAGATTAGAACACCACTCAGATAAGGCTACTTTCACACCTGCGTTTAGGTCGGATCCGTCTGGTATGTGCCCAGACGGATCCGCACCTATAATGCAAACGTTTAGATCCGTTCAGAACGGATCCGTTTGCATTACCATAAACAAAAAAAACAAAAAAAAAAATTTTTTTTTTTTTTTTTTGTTCATGATAATGCAAACGGATCCGTTTTGACTTTACATTGAAAGTCAATGGGAGACGGATCCGTTTGAAAATTGAGCCATACTGTGTCAACTTCAAACGGATCCGTCCCCATTGACTTACATTGTAAGTCTGGACGGATCCGTTTGCCTCCGCACGGCCAGGCGGACACCCGAACGCTGCAAGCTGCGTTCAGGTGTCCGCCTGCTGAGCGGAGCGGAGGACAAACGGAGCCAGACTGATGCATTCTGAGCGGATCCGCATCCATTCAGAATGCATTAGGGCTGGACGGATCCGTTCGGGGCCGTTTGTGAGCCCCTTCAAACGGAACTCACAAGCGGAGCCCCGAACGCTAGTGTGAAAGTAGCCTAAAACAGAAGCTACAGTAGACTTAAGCTGTTTTATGTAAGAAAAGTAAGAAAAAAAATTTGCTCTTTTGTGGCTTTATTCTAAGAGAGAAAATAAAAAATAAGGCATGACATGACTGAAGGGACCACCGGGCACTGTTTTATTTGCACTGTGCTTTATTTCCATATCTTTCTTGCAGCTCAGAAAACATACTGAAGGTGACCATCTCACAAGGATGATGCTCCCAGATGTTGGATTTTTATCATGCTGCTTTTTATGTGTATCTCGTGTTCACCTTCAAAAAGCTGCGTCGTTATTATGCCTGTGCGTTTCTTCCTGCCCATAAAGAGACAGAAATCGTGGAGAAATAATCCACAGTATAATTCCCTTTCAGACCTGAGGCTCACTCTCCCAGACAGTCCTGCGTCTGCTGCAATAAATCACTGCTAGAAAGAGTCAGGTACCTCAATAGCATCACGCATTTTCCTCAACGCAACGACAGAGATCCAGGATTCTTTACAAACACATTACGGAGAAATCAGCCGAGGAAGGCAAACATACAACAAAGTCAAAAAGTGTAAGAATTTCCAAGCAGCTGGCTATTGATTTTGTTGATGGTGAGCACCGGGCTCTGCTGACACGTGGTGCACCTAATTGTGATTTTATTGACTATCATTTCAGCCTTGTTTATACTGCCAGAGGCTGTAGCTCACCGTGACTGATGGCTTTCGCCCATTCACTCAGGGTCTTGCAGTTCTGTCCATCTATCCTTTTAGTGCGTTCAGCCCAGAAGTTGTGTCTGCAGTCGATTCCTTAGAGTCTAAAAGGAAAGACAGGCCTTCAGCATCGCCTCCGGCACCAAGGCCTTCACTTTATTGAGAATTTTGGCCATTTTTTCCTACAGCAACTTGATATTTTCCTGTATGAGTTTTTGCACAAGCTCAAATAGATTTTTAGATGTCAAACTGTTTTCAAAAGTTAAGTCCCAGCATTCCGGTCTAGACTGAGAATCGAAGAATTGCCAACTTGAGAAACGGTCCATTCTAGGTATCTCCAAGTGTGGTTCCACTACGGTACATGTCTTGACTAGTACTAACGAAACATGGCTGTCCTCATGGATGTACATGGTGTAGATTGTTTTACTAGGAGTTTCATCAACTTGTGGTGTATCAAGGAGGGAAGGATGGAGAATTCTTGACTTGTCTTGGTGTTTGCCATGGTGATTTGAACCGTAAGATCTCACTACATATTACCACAAACTTGCAGCCTTCTGGAATTGAGCCTTTTTTCATGTAAGACTTGGGATCTATAGCCTTTCCCTCTCCATCAAGCATTTTTATTGCTTTGATGGGCCAAAATTTTTGGAGCACACTGCCTGAAACCTCATTGCAGCCTTTTGGTGTGCAGCTGTATGTTGGTAAGGAAAAGTAAAGAAAAAAAGGACAGTAACCAAGCTCCTTTTTCTAGCTAACTGCATTTGGGATCTACCAGAACTTTGTCACTCTGATGCATCAAAAACCTGCAACACAGGTAATGTAAGAAGTTGCAGTTTTTGTTAAAATTGATATTGAAGGGTGGAAAACGCCCTCAAAATCACTACAGCTAAAGTAGGTTAATACTACAGGGGTCGAAATGTGTTGGTTGAGATTTTTTCATCTTGTCAGAAGGTGGATAAACTCAAGAGTTGGTGAAAATGTTACTAATGGCACCAAAATTGTCAAATAGACATGAGCAACTTTCTTGACGTTCCGTGCTTCGCATTATGGCTGGCCTACTCGATATTTAGCACCAAATATTGCCCTCAATACTTCAACTAAATGTGGTCATTGAAAAGTATGGATCCTGATGTGGACAGTTCTTAACCAAAACTTTTTAATGTACGTTTGGGTTTATTTTTAATGGGTGCTGGACCTCTGGCAATTTTTGGTCTTCAGTGGCAGACATGAGAGATGGTTTTGTAACATTTACCAAGCGGTGGTGCTTCTATATATCAGGATTTACACACAGTATATGAAGCTGTGCGATACACTAAATATGTTCCACATTTTACACAATGTTCTTGTATTAAGTGTTTCATCCCACGTCAGACGCAGAGAATGTTGTATATTGTTAGAAATTTCCTTCTCGACTACAGTTTAAAGTGCTTTTGTTTAGTATCAGAGGCCGGGAGAGGACCTGAGGGAGGTTTAGATTTATGATCAGTAAATAAACTGAAGTCTAATAATAAAGTACCAGCACAGTGTTCCGGCAAATGTTTTTTTTATTTTATTTTAGCGGAAAAACATGCTGAATTATTGAATGATGTTGATCACAGTAAAAAATGTTTTAGGTCCTCTCCTAAATTAGCATTGCCTTAAACTGTAAAAAAAATAAATAAAAATCATGACAACAAAGAGAAGAAACGAGCAACAAAAGTAATAAGACAAATATGATTTTGCCATAGAGGGGCAAATGCTGTCTGGCCTCCAGGTCATGAATACAGCTTAGAATTTCCCAATTACATCTTAAAAGTGTTGTCTCATAAAGTCAACCTACAGTCTATTCACCCTACATTAGGATGTGATAGAGGGGCTCCTCCGCTCGAGTCAGCCTCAATTATTACAGAATGGAGAGCCACTCTGTAATCACCATATAGGTGAAACTCGAAAAATTAGAATATCGCGCAAAGTTCATTTATTTCAGTAATGCAACCTAAAAGGTGAAACTAACATATGAGATAGTCTATTCAAAGGTAGTTGGAGCAGCTCTCACCTGTCTGGAGACTTCAACCATGAGGACACGGACCGATCCCTCACCCGGTCTGGGAGCAGGATATAAATTAATGAAAAAGGAGTTGTCCAGCCTTTCTTTGAGAAGTTCCAATAACACTTTATTTAGTATCAAAGTTTAAAAACATCCAGGTACAGATAATGTTGGTCTGCCCGTTTCAGGCAACAAAACAATTACAGCCCTTACTCATGTCATGAGTAAGGGCTGTAATTGTTTTGTTGCCTGAAACGCGTAGACCAACATTATATTGGAGGTGTGGCGATCTCCATGCAGTCATGCACACCTGACCAGTCAATCTGTCCTGGAGGCTGGTTTTAAAGTCAGTATAAAACTGAGTCTGCATATATAGAACCTACCAGTGGCCATTTGGCTCCAGGAGAAGTATATGGTGGGCTCAGCATGCATGTTGGTACTTGTATCCCTGGATCCGATGAAAGCTGTAATGGCACCGGACGGGGTTAAAAGCAGAGTGTGCTTGGCGTGCATGCTGCACCTGCATTCCCTGGACTTTGTGTGGCTGTCATGGCCCATAACAGGTAGGAACTAGTGTTAGGGACCACTCCATAGAGGCGACCTTGACGTGGTGAGTGGCTTATTACGCTTTGGCCAAATGTACACCAATGTCTCATCCAGCATGGAGGCAGGGCAGAGTGCTGGTTGCAGAGTGCTATTGCATTTGTGTATTTTTCTTTGTATATGTATTTCGCCATAGCGATGTGCACCTGCATACAGGGTTGTGCTGATTGAATCCCCAACATTATCTGTACCTGGATGTTTTTAAACTTTGATACTAAATAAAGTGTTATTGGAACTTCTCAAAGAAAGGCTGGACAACTCCTTTTTCATTAACATATGAGACAGACTCATTACATGCAAAGTGAGATATTTCAAGCCTTTATTTGTTATAATTTGAATGATTATGGCTTACAGCTTATGAAGACCCCAAAGTCACAATCTCAGGTCCTCTTTGCTCAGGGGTATGGATTATTTAGCTGACTAGAGTGCGACACTTTGAGCCGAGAATATTGAACCTTTTAACAAAATTCCAATTTTAAGCTGCATTAATGCAATTCATTTTAAGTTGCATTACTGAAATAAATGGACTTTTGCACGATATTCCAATTTTTTCGAGTTTCACCTGTATATTTGGCTACAGCAGGGCTCTGTCAGCAAATCAGCTGCTTGGTGGGGGCTGTTTGGGAGCTGGACCTGCAGCGATCAGCTGACCACTGTGGAAGTCCCAGTCGGTGGCTGTGATGAGACAACCACTTGAAAGTATAATGATGTCATCGAAGCAGAACAGAAGCAAATTGGTCCAGATGATGGCATGACAAGTAAGGGTATCCCATACTCCTGCTGGTGGATCATGGTTTTATAGAATCGGAAGGCAGAGTTTTATACCTCAATCGATTCAATTCCAGATGTTATTTGTTTTCATCAAATTTCCACATCCTCAAACTGGATCTTTTTGTTGACATCCCAGGCACTGCACAACCTGACACCGCTATGACATACACCATGACCCACACTGGTGCAAGGCAGACTGATCAGGCAGAATCGTAGTCAGGGACAGGTTGAGGTCAGGGATGGTGGAGCACGTTCAGCATGGTAAGCAGTCTGACATCAGGGCAGGCGGCATATGTTCAATATGGAGGTCAGGCAATGGAGGGTCAGAATCCATAAATTGGGCAGAAGTCAGTATGCATTCAGTCAATCAGATGTAGCACACCTTTTCAGGAACTAACAAGCTAGGTTTCGTGTTGCTCAGGCACCCTCACACTGGAGAAGGTGCCTGAAGTACCCTTGGGTTGCCAACCATTGCAATGGTGAAGTTGAGGGTGCGTGCTTGCCCTATGGGCACAAAAGGAGAGGCCTTATCAGCAAGCAGACCATCGGTGAGCGCAGCCAAACAGCAGCAGCCACCTCTATAACGTTGAGCCTGTAAAAGCACTCTATCGGACTAGAGAAGCTTAGACTTTTCTCTATTTTGGACTTCCAGAAGCCATCTTTGCTTTGGTGACTGTTATAATTCTGACCCACTAGAGAATGTGAAAAAAAAATACTACTGTACCTGCAGCGCTCTATAGAGATCCTTCATTCTCCAAATAGAAGAAAAAGCGGCTTTAATGCCAGGAGATCTCCTGGGGAGTGGGGGGGATCACCATTGAGTCACCCTTCATATGCAACTGGGTTGCAAAGTTCAAGTCAACAACACAATGTTCCGCCAAAACCATACCTGGCAATTTTGCCCTCGTTTCATCTCCTCTGTGTTGCGTGGTCCAGCCGGTGCACTTTCCCATCCTTTGCCTTTGATCCCAGGCCTGCTCTGCTTCTGGGTGATACATATTAACAGTTTGTTCTGTAGCGCCGCAGTTTAGCATGTTATAAATTTTAAGCATGTGTCCTTTTGTGCGCAGACCTTGCGAGATAGACCCCCCCCCCCCACCCCCTTTTTAAATTCAGATACTTTCAGCTGTGTTTATTCCCATCGTCAGCATACTTTATCATATCAAAGCCTCTGCAGACAGTGTAGTCCCACTGAGTTATGTTTGGGTCATGTTTTGCGGTGTGCCCTTTAATACTGTAGCTTTAGAAATGCAATTTTCAGCCTCTGCTTATTACAATATGATAAAGTATGCCTGGTCTATGTCCAGCTCCACTAATCTCTAGACTACACTTCATGAATTAGGCATGAAGATTTTAGTCAATGTGCTTTCAAAGTGCAGTGTTTAGGGACCCCTGGCTTTTCTACCAGCCGGGCTGGAAATCTATAGTGGGAGGAGCTAATGTTCTAACATCTCGGAAAGAAATTACCTTTTCTGGCATACAGAATAGAACAACATCTTTATCATATCTCGTAGTCATTAGGGGACGGCTGGAAATAAATGACTTTTTCTTTTTTTTTTTTTTTTTAAATCGTGACTCGCACGGAAGATTGTGTTCTACATTCAGCATATCAAATACCTTACATGGTGTCCGCGTTGCATATTTTGCCTATTTGTTATAGTTAATAAAAAAAATATAAAAATAAATATATATATGTGTTTATAATTAAATTAGTTTATTGACCCTTAAAAGGGTTGTCCAGGGTTAGAGGAAATGTGGCTGCTTTCTTCCAAAAACACTGCCACATCTGACCACAGGATGCATGAGGTATTGCAGCTCTGCCCCATTGACTCCAAAGGAGCTGATCTGCAGCACCAGACACAACCCATGGATGGGGGTGGTGCTGTTTTTGGAAGAAAGCAGCCATGTTTTTCTAATCCTTCACAGCCCCTTTAATTAAATGAAAGCATGCATACCTTTCATCACCCTAATATCTGTTTGCCTATACAGAGCCGACTTCTTCCTGTGCAGAAATTGACATTTTTTAGATCAATTCTTGTCCCGAGTGGGGCTCAAAAATTATTTTCCCCCTGGTTGAGACACACGCACGCTAGGGTCAGAGTATCTATCTATTATCTATCTATCTATCTATCTATCTATCTATCTATCTATCATCTATCTATCTATCTATCTATCTATCTATCATCTATCTATTATCTATCTATCTATCATCTATCTATCTATCTTCTATCTATCTATCTATCATCTATCTATCTATCTATCTATCATCTATCTATCTATCCAAGTTATCTATCTATATACAAACGGAGAATACAAATGTGATCGCACTCTATATCCAGCATTCTGCCCTGCCTCCATGCTGGATGAGACATTGGTGTACATTTTGGCCAAAGCGTAATAAGCCACTCACCACGTCAAGGTCGCCTCTATGGAGTGGTCCCTAACACTAGTTCCTACCTGTTTATGTGCCATGACAGCCACACAAAATCCAGGGAATGCAGGTCAGCATGCACGCCAAGCACACTCTGCTTTTAACCCCGTCCGGTGCCATTACAGCTTTCATCGGATCCAGGGATGCAAGTACCAACATGCACGCTGAGCCCACCATATACTTCTCCTGGAGCCAAATGGCCACTGGTAGGTTCTATATAAGCAGACTCAGTTTGCAACCTTCTGCTTCAGACACAAGCGCAGAAAATTTCTTGTCCGTCTTTATTAGGCTGCGTTCACATCTCCGTTTAGGAGATGCGGTGTATATGCAGGCTGTCGGTCAGATAAAAAAAAAAACGTTCCATGCAGTAGTTTGTGGGCGAAAATTGGCATTTATGCCAGAAATCGGCCGGATCACCGCTGGACCTCATTGCAGTCATTGTGGGATCGGCAGTAAAGTAGGGGATCCGGCAGACTGCTCTGTGCCGGAAACAGCCTGTGCCGGAAACAGCCTGCCGGATCTCGTGACGGAGTTGTGAATGAGGCCTTAACAGACAAAAAATGGCAACTGGTGTGTGAGATGGAGCAGAATATACAGTGTGTGTGTGTATATATATATATATATATTCTACAAAGAAAAAATGTGGGGGATTGGGTCAGCACAACCTGTATGTAGGTGCACATCACTATGGCGAAATACATATACAAACGGAAAATACATGGGCCAGGACTTTGTGTGGCTGTCCTGGCCCATAAACAGGTAGGAACTAGTGTTAGGGACCACTCATTAGAGGCGACCTTGACGTGGTGAGTGGCTTATTACGCTTTGGCCAAAATGTACGCCAATGCCTCATCCAGCATAGAGGCAGGGCAGAATGCTGGATGCAGAGTGCAATCACATTTGTATTTTCCGTTTGTATATGTATTTCGCCATAGTGATCTGCACCTACATACAGGTTGTGCTGACCCAATCCCCCACATTTTTTCTTTGTAGTATATATTGGAGGCGTGGCGATCTCCTTGGAGTCATGCACACCTGACCAGTCAATCTGTCCTGGAGGCTGGTTTTAAAGTCAGTATAAAACTGAGTCTGCTTATATAGAACCTACCAGTGGCCATTTGGCTCCAGGAGAAGTATATAGTGGGCTCAGCATGCATGTTGGTACTTGCATCCCTGGATCCGATGAAAGCTGTAATGGCACCAAACGGGGTGTAAAGCAGAGTGTGCTTGGCGTGCATGCTGACCTGCATTCCCTGGACTTTGTGTGGCTGTCATGTCCCATGAACAGGTGGGAACTAGCGTTAGGGACCACTCAATAAAGGCGACCTTGACGTGGTGAGTGGCTTATTACGCTTTGGCCAAAATGTACACCAATGCCTCATTCAACATGGAGGCAGGGCAGAATGCTGGATATAGAGTGCGATCACATTTGTATTCTCCGTTTGTATATGTATTTCGCCATAGTGATGTGCACCTATATACAGGTTGTGCTGACTCAATTCCCCAAAATTTATCTATCTATATATCTGATATCTATCTAAGTATCATCTGTCTATAATCAAATCGTTTCTATCTATCTATCTATCTATCTATCATCTACCTATCTATCTATTATCTATCTATCTATCTATTATCTATCTATCTATCTATCTATCTCTCTATTATCTATCTATTATCTATCTATCTATCTATCTATCTATCTATCTATCTATCTATCATCTACCTATCTATCTATTATCTATCTATCTATCTATCTCTCTATTATCTATCTATTATCTATCTATCTCTCCTATCTATCTATCTATCATCTATCTATCTATCTATCTATATATTATCTCTCTATCTATCTCTCATATCTATCTATCTATCTATCTATCTATCTATCTATCTATTATCTATCTATTATCTATCTATCTATCTATCTATCATCTACCTATCTATTATCTATCTATCTATCTATCTATCTATCTATCTATCTATCTATCTATCATCTAGCTATCTCTCTATCTATCTATCATCTACCTATCTATCTATTATCTATCTATCTATCTCTCTATTATCTATCTATTATCTATCTATCTCTCCTATCTATCTATCTATCTATCTATCTATCTATTATCTATCTATCTATCCGCTGTATCTATCTATCTATCTATCTATCTATTATCTATCTATTTATTATCTATCTATCTATCTCTCATATCTATCTATCTATCTATCTATCTATCTATTATCTATCTCCTATCTATCTATCTATCTATCTCTCATATCTATCTATCTATCTATCTATCTATCTATCTATCTATCTATCTATCTATCTATCTATCTATCTATCTATCTATCTATCTATCTAGTATTCCCATAGCTGTAACAACAGGTACAATAAAGTTATTTATGGTGTTCGTTCATTTATTTATTTTTGCATTTTGTTCAGAATAATGCAATTAGAAATTAAGCAGAACGAGCAGAACCCCCGTCTTCCTGCACACAAGCGCCTTCCTTCTTGCAGAAATTCCACACAAATTTACGCACCAAGTGAATTGGGTGAAATCCGCACACAAGAACCGCAGTAATAATTGACAAGCTGCAGATTTCTAAATCAACACAGCAGGTCAATTTCTGCACAGAACGAAAAAACAAAGTGTAGACGAGATTTGTCTGATCTCGTCCACTTTGCCCGTCCTGTATTACGCTGCGGTTTACAGCAGCATCAACAAGTAAGACCCAGACTACACTAAGACATAAAATGAGAAATAGGCTCCATCCCAAAGGCCCAAAAGTCTTTTTCCCAGATCTGTTGGTATTTTTGTAAAACCGTCCAGCATTGCTGGATGTAGAAAATCTTGAGAACGACTGTTTCCACCACGGCCACTGCCTGAGATACGGAGTCAGGCGAGATGTCGGACCACGGGACTGTGTGCAGGATACTGTTCCACTGGTGAAGATCCTCTGATAAGGCATTTTATTGCAGGTTTTGGGTAACATTTTCCTATTGCACCACTCGTTATTGTATTTATTGAACGCGCAGTGAAGGATATTAATGCCATTAATTAGAATTAGACTTACACATAAAGTTATTTTACTACCCAATAAATAAGTTGCGGCCTCCCGACGATCGCCTCACTATCTATAGCAGCAGAGGGGCTGGATGGATTTATTTGGAACAAAATGTTATATTTTTACCGCAGGTTTTATTGTGTAAATGTCACTTTCTTAAGTAAGATACGCCATGTGGGATATACTGGATGCAGATTAGCAAAAAATGGGGCCCCGCAGAGTTGGTGTAAAATAACAAAATGACTTACCTGCCTTAGGCTACTTTCACACCTGCGTTAGGTGCGGATCCGTCTGGTATCTGCACAGACGGATCCGCACCTATAATGCAAACGCTTAGATCCGTTCAGAACGGATCCGTTTGCTTTACCATGAACAAAAAAAAAAAAAATATGATAATGCAAACGGATCCGTTTTGACTTTACATTGAAAGTCAATGGGGGACGGATCCGTTTGAAAATTGAGCCATATTGTGTCAACTTACATTGTAAGTCTGGACGGATCCGTTTGCCTCCGCACGGCCAGGCGGACACCCGAACGCTGCAAGCAGTGTTGGGGTGTCCGCCTGCTGAGCGGAGCGGAGGACAATCGGAGCCAGACTGATGCATTCTGAGCGGATCCGCATCCACTGAGAATGCATTAGGGCTGGACGGATCCGTTCGGGGCCGCTTGTGAGAGCCTTCAAACGGAACTCACAAGCGGAGCCCCGAACGCTAGTTTGAAAGTAGCCCTACTTGCTCCTGTGCTGCTGGCCTGGTCCTCACAGTCGTTGTCTGTTTACGAGGCTGCAGTGCTGGAATCATGTGACAGCAGTGTAGCTTCAATGCCAGTGATTGGCTGCAGTGCTGGAATCATGTGACAGCAGTGTAGCTTCAATGCCAGTGATTGGCTGCAGTGGTCATGCGTGAACTGGAAGGGCAGCGCTGGAGCACCAGGTGATTCAACAGGTAACTATTGCTTATATTGTTATTTTACTCCCTAATTTTTCCTAATCTCAGACATCCCCTTACTTTGCAGATCCTCAATACACTACGGACGTGTGAATGGACCCTTAAAGGGGTTTTCCCTACTCGACTTTTCTGACATATTGCTAGGATATGCCGCCAATAGGAGCAGGGCCTATCTCAGAAGCAGGGCTCACCACGCATGCATAGGATCCACTCCATTCCCTGCTATGGGATTTATAGCGGAGTGTGCAGGCTTGGCTATTTTCAAAACTCCCATAGCAGTCAATAGAGGGCAAGCTGCGCAAGCGCGGCCACCGCTGCAATCACCAGTAAGGGACTACCAAAAAGTACTTCACTCCCCACAATAGTGGTGGATAGAGGTTGACCATGCTTGTGCGACTGCTCTCTACCTTCCGCTTTGGGATCCCTTTTCTATAGAGATGGTAGCCGCACCTATGTTGACATTTGTGGAATATCCTATTGCAGGGGTCAGCAACCTCTAGGGAGTTGTGAAACTATAACTCCAAGCATGCGCAGTTGTTCGCAGAATGTCTATTAAAGTGAATAAAGCATGCTGGGAATTGTAGTTTCACAGCAGCTGGAGTGCCGGTGGTTGCTTAACCTTTTTCCTACCGATAAGCCATTAATGTTTACATGGAACAACTCCTTTTAGACCATCAGTCTTTCACGTTATTAAATTTTTTATTTTATTTCTACAATACTAAAATCCACCTGTATCCATCTGCTGACAGCTCTGATGCAGACGTTCCCCAGTGTACGAGGCAGAGAGGCTGCAGCTTCATACCCCTCTTCCTCCCTCCTTCACTTCTCCTCCCCATCTTCAATTACTGTGTTGCTGAAGACAAACTTTTTAGTGATTCAGAAGCTTTATAAGGGCTCATGCACACAAACGTATTTTCTTCCATGTCCATTACGCTTTTTTTTTTTTTACGTCACGTATGCGAAAAAAACGGAAATGACTTTGTGCTTTGTGAACATTCCGTGTGTCCGCATGGCCGTTGCGCCAATAAGTAGAACATGTCCTATTATTGTCCCCATTACGGACAAGGTTAGGACTGTTCTGTTAGGGGCCGCAAAATACTGAATGCACACGGCCGGTATCCATGTTTTGCGGATCCGCAAAACATGGTATTATGACTGTGTGCGTAAGTCCTAACATTTACAGAGACCTTTCTGGGCTCCTAGAAGTCGAGGAAGATGATACTTCCCCTAATAAAGCCTCATGCACACGTCCGTATCCGTGAGAAGGTGGTCAGTGATGCATCCGTGAAGCTGTCCTTGAAGGATCCGTGTGTCCGTTTTTGGCTGTCCGTGTGCCACCCATATTTCACTGACACTGCATAGCTGAAAAATTATTTTCCAAGCATCTGTTCCTAATGATTTGTGTAACCCGGATGCAACACGGGTGGCATCCGTGGTTTTCACGGACCCATGGACTATAATGGGCGTGATGGATCTGTGAACACAAACAAAATAGTGCATGCATCCGTGCCAAAAACACGGACTCACGGACCGCGCTAAGACACTGATGTGTGAATACACACATTAAAGTGAATGGGGACGGGTGCTGTCCGTGGAGCACTCGTCCGTGGAACACTGAGTTGTGAATGAGGCTTAAGATATCACGTTTCTCCAGTGCTTTTAATTTATGTAATAATGCTCATCCAAAAACTTTTAAGCATGAGAAAAATAAGTTGTGTGTAGGCACTTAGGAAAAATGTAATCCTCTTGTAGGCCAACTTTTATACCCTCCAAGACTACCTTTTCTCTGCTGCCCCCTACTGCTAAGGCATTCCAACTGCATGCAGTTCTCATAAAACATCCACATAGACCTGTCTCCACTCAAACCATTTTCTTTGGGGATCAGGCTGGGGTTTTTGTATGTACATTTTTTTTTTTATTGCTGTATTGTTATTTTTTGTATTGTAAGTTTTTTAAATTTAGTAGTTAAAAAAATTTCTATAAAAAAAAAAATATATATATATTTATATATATATATATATATTTTTTTTTTTATAGAAATTTTTTTAACTACTAAATTTAAAAAACTTACAATACAAAAAATAACAATACAGCAATAAAAAAAAATGTACATATATATATATATTTATATATATATATATATATATATATATATATATATATATATATATATATATATATCAAAAATATTCAACATTTCCTTGCTGGTCCTTCTTGAAGGAAAAAACGTGCAGACATTCCTGTACTTCCTGGGGACCAGAGCAGCAAACTCTTGTATGTTAATGATACATTGTATTCCTGACTTCATTAAGTATGGGGCACAGTATGATTCATGAGGTAATCATGTTTGTGAATGCCGGTATGTCTTGCAACAGAAAAAGCAATGAGCTGCACTCCACTTAAAAATAAAGGTAACCTGCCACTGAGCATCACATTAATCTTAATACTTTAACCTGCGTAATTAAGCTGCTTCACTCCAGAGACACCTCTTTGTTCTCCAGAATCCAGTTTCAAGTTTTCTGCCGTTTAATCAACAGACCCAGACAGACACTTCTCCGCACCCTCGCAATCTGTTTGTCCTAGTTGTTCGGTTTTATCCTTCTAATATTTCTATATTGCACTCATACATTTTTAAAGAGTCAGTTTCACGCCATGTAGCTTTTCTTATTAAATAAGTGTTCTTTGAATAAATACATTGGAATAGATCTCCAGAAGCAGTGGGAAAAAGGAGCACAAATTCAAAAAATTAAAGTAATCACCTCTTTTTGTTTAACTCCCAGTTCAGATTATTTTATATTATTTCTATTATAATAAGAAATGTATTTATTAAGACATCTTCGACACCTCTCCCAACTGAGAGGGCAGTTGGGGGATTTCTCCAAATCCACCAATTTGAACCAGCAATTGATGGAGAAGGCTTCCTGATCCTTGAGGCTAATGCTTTTATACCAGCAGTCCAAGGTCTATCCCGGAGCCCTGATAGATGTCTGTGCATTTTACATTCATGGGTAATAATGTATTAGATAGAAAAATGGCCAAGCCCCCAACCCGTACCTACAGTAGATATAATGCCCCTCTCTAGTGCCCTAGTAGGTGTAATACCCCCTATAATGTCCCCAGTATTTATAATGCCCCTATTAGTATTTCCAGTAGCTATAATGGCTCCTGTAGTGCTCCCAGTAAGTATAATGCCCCCCAAAGGGGGCCCCCAGTAGTTATTATACCCCCTTAGTGCCCTCAGTAAGTGTTATAGCCCCTGTAGTGGAACCAATAGCTATAATGCCCCACTGTAGGGCCTTCAGTACCTATAATGCCCCCTTTTAGTGCTCAAGTAGTTATAATGCCCCCTGTAGCATTGCCAATAGCTATAATACCCCCTGTAGTGTCCCAGTAGGTATAATGCCCCTCTGTAATGCACCCTGTAAGAATAATGTTTCCTGTAGTGTCCCCTAATACTGATAGTACCCTCTGTAGTGCCACCAGTGGATATAGTGCTTCCCTACTCTTATAATGCCCTCCAAACAGTGTCACCAATAGGTACAGTCCTGATCAAAAGCTTCAACATGCAACAAGAAGAAATTAGAGTGAGACAACAAGAAGAAATGAGAGTGAGACAAAACATTTTTTGAGCATTCAATTAATTGAAAATAACAATTAAACTGAAACAGGCTGTTTTTCAGCTGATCCAAAGTTTAGGACCACATGCCTTTAAAAGGCCAAATCTGTGCAAAGATGTGGATTCATTGTCATTTTCTGTCAGGTAGTCACACGTTGTGATGGCAAAGGCAAAAAAACTCTCCCTTTTTGAACGTGGTCGGGTTGTTGAACTGCATAAGCAGGGTCTCCCACAGCGCGCCATCGCTGCTGAGGTGGGACGCAGTAAGACATTCATTCGGAATTTCTTAAATGATCTGAGGGTTATGGAACAAAAAAGTCAAGTGGAAGACCCAAATAAATTGGATGATCCTCGACCCAAATTAAGGCCCTTACTGGTGCTGACTGCAGCCCCAGAACCATCAGACGGCATCTGAGACTGATGGGCTTTAAAAACAAAAAATGTCTTCAAAGACCTCGTCTCCTTGAACGCCACAGAACTGCTCGTTTGGACTTTGCAAGAGAGCACCAAACATGGGACATTCAAAGGTGGAAGAAAGTTTTATTCTCTGATGAGAATTTTTTTTACCTTGATGGTCCTGATGGTTTCCAACGTTACTGGCATGACAAGCAGATCCCACCTGAGATGTTTTCTACGCGCCACAGTGGAGGGGGCGCCATAATGGTCTGGGGTGCTTTTTCCTTCAGTGGAACAATAGAGCTTCAGGAAGTGCAGGGGCGTCAAACGGCCGCTGGCTATGTCCAGATGTTGCAGAGAGCATTCCTCATGACTGAGGGCCCTCGTCTGTGTGGTAACGACTGGGTTTTTCAACAGGACAACGCTACAGTACACAATGCCCGCAGGACAAGGGACTTCTGCCAGGAGAATAACATCACTCTTTTGGCCCATCCTGCGTGTTCCCCTGATCTAAATCCAATTGAGAACCTTTGGGGATGGATGGCAAGGGAAGTTTACAAAAATGGACAACAGTTCCAGACAGTAGATGGCCTTCGTGCGGCCGTCTTCACCACTTGGAGAAATGTTCCCACTCACCTCATGGAAACGCTTGCATCAAGCATGCCGAAACGAATTTTTGAAGTGATAAACAATAACGGCGGAGCTACTCATTACTGAGTTCATGTTTGGAAGTTGGATTTCTGTTTTGGGGGGTTTAGTTTTTATTTTGGAGGTGTGGTCCTAAACTTTTGATCAGCTGAAAAACAGCCTGTTTCAGTTTATTCGTTGTTTTCATTAAATTGAATGCTCAAAAAATGTTTTGTCTCACTCCCATTTCTTCTTGATGCATGTTGAAGCTCTACTTGGAACCTTGTTAAGATCCTGCCATGCTAAATATGATTTTTTGCCATTTTTCAAGTGGTCTTAAACTTTTGATCAGGACTGTATAATGCCCTCTTTAGGGCCCCCAGCACTTAAACTACCCCCTGTAGTGCTCTCAGTACGTATAGAGCCCCTTGTAGTTATAATATGGCCCCTTTACATAGTGTCCCAGCACCATCTTCCTCCAATGCCAGTTAAGAAAATTTTAAATATAAAATACCCACCTGACTTCTGATGTAGGCCACGGGCCTCTTCCAGCCTGCAACCTGAGTTGCTGGCTTCTGCACACCACCGCTCAATGAGACTGCTGGGGTCCAGCCCTGAACACCAACCAGATGACAAGTGGCAGTCCCGTTAAAGGCAAGCTCTCACCATGATGCTGTAGTATTATCAGCAGTAATACTTGAGTATTACTGCATAAAAAGAGTTCAGATCACATTATCCCCCGCCCCCAATGTCCGCCTTCAAAGCTATTCTGAAATGCACAGTCTGGACTGCTGTGTGGTGCCAACATAATAGAGGGGAGTCCTGTGTGCGCACAGCTTTAAACACTGACCACGAGGGAATGGAGGGCACTAGGAGATCTGGATTTCGTATCTGCAGTACTACTCATTCTGCAGATATCAGTCGAAGATGGCGGTGACATATTGCAATTAGGCTGGGTTCACATATGACTGATTAGCTATAGATTTTCTGCAGGTATATGGTGCAATTTTAACACGGATTTTGTAGCTGAAATGTAGATTTCTTTTTTTGCATTGGAGAGGATGAAATCCGTGATGAAATCCACAGTATAAATTGAAATGCAGCTTTAAAATCTGCACCATGGGTCAGTTTCTGCTGTGGTTTATTTTATATCACATGTAATTGAGAATGGCTAAAAACTCATTCTCTTTGCTGGTACTATATAAGGTTGCAGATTTGCCACATGAAAATCTGCGACAGCAACTCCGCAGCTAATCGGTCACGTCTGAACCGTTACACACAGGTCCTGTTATTGAGAGTCATTGGCACTAAGACAAGAGTGGTGGCGGCTCGGGTTGGAACAGAGGTTGACATCTCGTTATAAATATTACATTATAATAGTTGGAAAAAAGTCCTAAAGCCCTGTAATAAAATAAAAAAACACATAAAATATATAAAGTTAATATTAATTAAAAAAAGGGGCAAGAACAAAAATATAAAAGACAACATTAAAAATAAAGTATGTAAGGAGCATCCTAGAATAAAATCGTGTTCTGCCATTCCATGTAATGCTTGTAAAAAAATTAAAAAGAAATAAAATATATATATATATATATATTTATTTATTTTCATCTATATGTAAATTTAATGACAGGACAAACAAGAAATGAACAAAAAATACACTTACACTTAAAAAATAATAAAAGGTTTTAATTGGAAAAAAGGAAAATTGAACGCATTATACATTTTACACAAGATTTTTGAAACACTATTCTTTCGATGACTTCCCATAAAACTGCATGTATGTTATAGACTGTATGAAATACTCACTTTAGGTGTCACACTAATTTAACTATAAACAGTTTAAGGAAAACCAGAGTTTATTTTATCTTGAAATACACGGCAGTATAAAGCTTGTAAATTTATTAGGTTGTTAAAAAGATTTAAAATGCATATTTTCTTGGAACATTTGTAACCTGAAACTAATTTGGAAAGACCATTTTCTTCTTGGACCTGCTTTGTGACTGTTAATGGTCTAATGGTCTTTACTCATTTACCCTATTTGAGATGGAGAGAGGGAATAATTCAATCAAATCTTTTTGTTCTTACACTGTAATCTATGAGAGTGTGTTTGTTTGAAGGATAATCCCCGTATTTACTGAATATATCGGAACAGAAAACTGTAGAGTATTTTTATTTCAAACTCTTTCAAACTCTGCTACAACTGGCAATTTCAGAAGAGCAGAGTCACAAACTTCAGAAACTCTCTTGCTATCGTGATGTCCCCACCACATGTATATTTGGTTATCTTCTGTTGATGTATTGGACAATCTTGTAACATCCAACCTGGGGTGTACAGAGATGTGAAGATGCTCCATAGCAAAGATAACGTTGGACTTTATTTTAGTAGTGCTAAAAGGATGTCTATGTACACCTTTGGGGACAATTTTTTTTTTTTGCATTGGACTCATTTTGAGCTAATTAATAATTTTTGTAAATTGGTCTTTATTAAAAAATGTTGAGCATCTTTCTCTGCACAGTCTTGAGATCCTCTAATAGCAGGCTCTGTGTTTTTACTGTGTTCCATCAGGCTACTCAGCATTCTGCTCCCTATCTCTGAACTCTGACCTCCTAAACACTCATTATAGCTCAGTATCTGGCTGATAAGAATTCAGCTTAAATAAGTGTTTATGACCTTTTAGTAATTTAGTGATAATGTTTATTAGAGGACCAGCACAAAGTAAAAGTACAATTTACAAAGCTAGACAGTTAACACTTTGTGACAGAATGATTAAAATGCAATCAAAAGCTAAATAAAATACAAAAATTTCCTGCGAAGGTGTATATAGACTTTTAAGGTTTTGTTCAGGAATGGAAAAGGAAAAGGAAAAAGGTCTTACATTAGGGTAGGAGAAATAAAACCTAATCTCACATTCCATCAGTTTATCAGGTCCTTACTAGTCTCTGCTTCTTGATCCCCTCTTGACACATAGGAAATGTCTGAAGATGTCAACTCAGCCAATCACCGGCTGGTGTTGGTCACAGCCGCAGCCAGTGATTGCCTGAGACCAGGAAGCAGAGTCCCGCAGGGACCTGGTAATTGTCAGAATGGGAGCAGCAGAAGATCCGTTTTTATTCTACTTTGAGCTCTTTCTAAAGAATCCCCACCCCTTTCTGGATAACCTCTTTAAGCCCCACTTTGAGCCATTTCTAGAAGAATTTTGCCCCCTTGGCAACACCATACTGCTATCCACCTGAGTTAGTGTTTGTGCCTGTTTGCCCCATCTATATTCCATGTTTGTGTTAATTTCATATGCTCTTGTTTCTAAAACCTGTACACACTACCCATAAATAGGCATCTGTCAGCAGTTTTGTACCTATGACACTGGCTGAAGGCATCTGTGTTGGTTCCATGTTCATATGTACCTGCTTTGCTAAAAAAAAGTTATGTTTTATTATATGCAAACAAGGCTCTAGGAGCAACGGGGTCATTGCCATTACTACTAGAGGCTCTCTCTGAAACTGATGAGCCCTCTACACTTTGACAGGGCCAGGCAGTAAAAACATCATCACTCCTGGCTCTGTCAATTAAAGTGGAGAGGGCACTGTAATTGCAAAGAAAGAAAAGCCTCTTGGTCCCGTAGAAGTGGCGCACTCTCCATTCATTTCTCTGGGACTTCTGAAAATAGCCGAGCACAACTCAGACCTTGGTGGCATATCACTACTACATACATCTATCTCTAGAATGGAACTCCCAATGTGAACGAGAGCTCACCGTGCATGTGTGGCCGCTCTTTATTCATTTCTATGGGAGTTCCAGCAGACGCATAGAAGTGAATGGAGCGGTGGGTGAATTTCCGTGGTGCACTCTCCATTCATTTTTATAGGACTTTTCGGAGCTCCAATAGAAGTGATTGGAGAGCATGCCGCACATGCACCGTATGCTCACGTTCACGTTGGGGGCCCTGTTTTTAGAGGTAGGTGCAGGTTCCAGAGGTGGGACCCGCACCTATCTGACATTGGTGGCATATAGTTATATACAACCAATGTTGGAGGTGAAACAACCCAGCTGATGGCCACTGGACAACACATCATCTCTATGCAGAACACCCCTCTACCGAGTATCAGGTTGCAGTGGAATTTTTCCATTTAAGCCTTCTACTCTTCCTCTTAACTTACAAATTCATCCTTGCCTGCTGGATGCCTCATTGTTAAATAATTAAGTGCCTATCGTTAAACAGAGAGACGTAAAATATTCCACATGCATATTGTAAAACTGTCCTCAGTACTTTCCCCGCATCCTGTTCTAACATAGAGGAATTTCTTCCTACAAATGATAGATTCTCCATAAAGAAGCACAAAGAGATTGTTGTGTGGATCATAGCCCACGAGTACAATACGAACATAATCAATAAAGAAATCAAAAATACTATCTATACATAAATGTCCTCAAACCGGGGAGACTACTGCTTTTCAATAAAGAATGTGAACAATCTGGAAGAAAAAAATTACTGAAAATACTTTACAGATAGGCTCCTGAAACTGTTCTTGGTGGCCTCGAAGTGTAAAGGTTGCCTTGTTGCTCCAGAACAGTGGGTGTAGTAAGAATTCCATTAGAGCGTTGGTTTATTTTTTTCTGAATAATATACAGTTTTCAAAGTCTAGCTCCTGTGGTTTTAATGGAATCCTCTGGATAAACTTTCATTCTTGAGAAAACAGCAGTCTCAGTTACAGAACACATAACACGGAGCCTTTGAAAGAATCCCTGCCATTTGGGGAGAGGGAATAGTTTTTATATCTGTTCAAGCTTTCCCTGGACTGTCACAGAACCCAAACACTGAATATATCAATTGAATTGTCTAATAAACAGGAAATTATGAAATAATGGGTAGCTGCACACCCAATTAATAAAACATTTCTTCAGGAATACCCTTTACTGTTTTTGGAATTTGTCCCTTCTATTTCCAGTGATGTATTTCGGTAGCTACTAAAGTACACTTCATTGACCAAAGCTAATAGCTCATTGAAAGTGTCCTTTTCGAGGGATATTCTTCTTACTTTAGGGAGGCCAGTATTTAAGTAAGATAGGAGAATTGAAAATATGTCACCGAGAAATCTGGTTTGGATAGGTATGGTCTTCCCAAAGAAGGGGTCGTCTGAAGAGGAAATTGATAGAGTGAAGCCACTTGTTACCAGTGATGGTTAGTTCGCATTGTTCGCCCGCGAATATATGCGGGCTGCCATCTTTTTTCACAAGTCCGGCGAGGCACAGGTAAGCCCTTACCTATGCGCGAGCCGGTCTGAAAACAAGTGCGGTCAGCGGGAGCAGGCAGTTCCGAGAACAGCCACCGGGGGCCTTCTTCAGGCTGTTCTCGGAACTGCCTGCTCCCCGTGACCGCATTTGTTTTCAGACCGGCTCGCGGCACAGGCACAGGTAAGGGCTTACCTGTGCCTCGCCGGACTTGTGAAAAAAGATGGCAGCCCGCATATGTTCGCGGGCGAACAATGCGAACTGGCCTTCACTGTTTGTTACTATACAGTGGTTGCCTTCTGGACACGATGAGTATGAATATCACATTGGTGTCAAAACACAGGCAGCTGGTCTTCCTACTTATTTCCTGAACCGTAAAGCTGGCCAAACTAGCAGATTTTTGTCACGACTGACTGACAATGTGAATGGTGTGTCCTGATTTTCCTTCAGCAGCATATGTTTGGAGGGCAGCCACCTAGCCAGGCTTTTGGGGGGGGGGGGGTTAGGAAGGCAAATGTAGGCCAAATGAGCATGAGACTGACAGCTATTTTATGTGTGACCCACTTAAACATTGAATAAAAAAGAAATATATAAAAACTTAGGGGGTTATCCGGGAAAAGATATTGAGGACCTATCCTCAGGATAGGTCATGAATATTAGGTTTGCAGGGGTTGACACCCAGACCCCCACTGATCAGCTGTTAGAAAAAGTTGGGCGCTCCATGAGCGTCACAACCTCTTCCTAGGCCATTGACGTCACCGTACAATGTACGGCACTGTGCTTGGAAAGGTGCTGAGAGTTGGCAGTGCCCACCGGAGCTCTGGTGAGTGTAGCGGCTCCTTTAAACAGCTGATTGGCGGGGGTGCCAGGGCTGATTCCTGCCGAAGTGATAATGATGATAGGCCATCATTATCTTTTCCAGTATAACCCCTTTAAGGAGAAGACCCACCTGATGTTGACCTCTACCCCCCTTAGGTCTCCCATCAAGGTTCAACTTTTATCCACCCAGTTGTTTCCATATTTTTTGGGAAAGAAAATATGTTTGATTCTTGGGTTTTACCATGCCCCTTCCCTTATTTTCTTTTTTTGTTTTTTTTTCGAGAGGGAGAACCCTTGGGCCCCATGTGTCCACACAATGCAGGACATGACTATATGGTCTGTAGACCATAGTTTCTGTGATAATGGATGTGATAATACTTAACATATTATTATGTGAATTTACTTTACATCATTGATTCTTTCAGTAAGGATCCTGAAAACTATCTGTATTGGTGTCTAAACGGGGAATCCTCATCGAGTAAATGTATACATTACATGAAGCTGCACATTTTCAAGCAATTTTTTTGTTGACACAAAGATTTCTTTGAGGTGCAGTCCCCTTGGCTCGCACTTGCTCATTAATCTTGCAGTTGTCAGCTTAGTAGCTTGCTACTGGTCAGGTTAGGTCAAATACAATGTGAAACCCTATGGTTCAGTTAACATTACAACTTAAAAGCTGGATTGAAGTGAACATATAGGTCACACTACATTTCTACAAATGCTACGAGTGCCTATGCTTTATTAGAAACTGTTTGGAGTTTGTTGTGCTGTAGAATTTTTTACAATGACATGCTGGTGTTATTCCAGATTATAAAATTGGATGCTAAATTAATTGTAAATTCATTGTATCTCGGTGTATCAATCAGGAAGATCTTCAAATTTTGTAGGAACCATGGACTTAAAGGGTTGTCTCACCTCCAACATTGGTGGCATATCGCTAGAATATGCCACCAATGTCAGATAGGTGCGGGTCCCTCCTCAGAGACCTGCACCTATCCATAGAACATAGCGCCCAAAGTAAGAGAGCACACACCGCAAGCCCAGCCGCCCTCCATTTATTTCTATGGGAGTGTCAAAAACAGCTTGACTACTTTTGGAAGTCCCGTAGAAATGAATGAAGAGTGCACCACGCAAGCGCAGCTCGGCTGTTTTCAGCACTCCCATAAAAATAAATGGAGGGTGGGCTTGCATGCACGTTGTGCTCTTGTTTATGTTGGGAGCTCTGCCTTAGGCCTCATGCATACAGACGTATTTTATTTTCGGGTCCGTTCCATTTTTCTTACGGACCGTATACGGAACCATTCATTTCAATGGGTCCGCAAAAAAAAAAAGAAAAGGAAGTTACTCCGTGTGCATTCTATTAACGGATGTCCGTTCTGCAAAAAAATAGAACATGTCCTATTATTGTCCGCATTACAGACAAGAATAGTACCTTTCTATTAGGGGCCAACTGTTCCGTTCCGCAAAATACATCCGGTCGTGTGCATGAGGCCTTAGAGATAGATGTGAGTCCCGGAGGTGGGACCTGCGCTTATCTGTCATTGGTGGCATATCCTAGCAATATGCCACCAGTGTTGCAGGTGAGACAACCCCTTTGATGTTCCTGGTAACTGAGGTGGTCCCACATGAGCTCTTTCCGTACCATAAAGAAAAAAATAAGGGGTTGGGTCAGCACAACCTGCCTGTAGGTGCAGATCACTATGGCGAAATACATATACAAACGGAAAATACAAATGTGATCGCACACTACATCCAGCACTCTGCCCTCCATGCTGGATGAGACATTGGTTTATATTTTGGCCAAAGCATAGTAAGCCACTCACCGCGTCAAGGTTGTCTCATGAGTGGCCATGCATGTTGGTACTTGCATCCCTGGATCCGATGAAAGCTGTAATGGCACCGGACGGGGTTACAAGCAAAGTGTACTTGGCTTGCATGCTGACCTGCATTCCCTGGATTTTATGTGGCTGTCATGGCCCATGAACAGGTAGGAACAAGAGTTAGGGACCACTCATGAGACAACCTTGACGCGGTGAGTGGCTTACTATGCTTTGGCCAAAATATAAACCAATGTCTCATCCAGCATGGAGGGCAGAGTGCTGGATGTAGTGTGCGATCACATTTGTACTTTCCGTACCATGTCTAAAGCGGTCAGTGAAACAGATTAGGTTTCATTCCACTGACCAGATTTGTCAGCCATGTTGTTAGCTGGTAAAGTGTCTCACGTTATGTGGTACCACAACACTATTCCCAGTGAAGCTACTCTTCCCAGCTTGTTGACCAGTATCAAACTGGGCATCCTTGGGCTCAACAGAGGAAATGATTCTGAGAGCCCATCCCCTATTATTTGTTTTATGCCTACCTGCAGATCCTCCAGTACTTTGGTTGGCTAGTTCAACCCTACAGGGAGGTATACCAAAGGAGTCACATACTTTAAAAAGTTTTCCATTCCTATGTAGATAAAACTTTCTAACAATTTTTCATCTTTATAGTGAAACTATTTGCAACTTTCTAGTGTCTATTTTTTTCATTATTATCCGTCATCATTTTCAACATGCCTGCTTGATGTCATTTAATTGAAACAACCTTGAGTTTTCCAGTAAAAAATTTTTTTAAATAAGTTCCTGCAGCATAGCCTCTAAAACTAAATCTGTTCCACACTGCCTCTGTCTCTCCATCTTCCAGTCATAGCAATGTTTACATCATCTGGCTATGGGCATGGTGACATGCATGACTCCAGACAATGACTGGCTTCAGCGGTGACGTGCTGCTTGTGGCCATATCACCGTTGAAGCCTGTCATTGGCTGGAGTGGTACATTTTATCAAAGCAATTGTGATGTTGTGGATATAATTTTTGGATGTATCTTTGTCAGACCATGGAGGAGAGAGATTGGTGACTCAGTTAGAGCCTATTCTATTCCAGGGGGGTGGGTTGTTGTGGATTCTCAAATTATGGTAATCAATGTACTGCTCTTATATGTTTATCTTGGCCTATATAGAGAACAGTAGAGCTATCATTCTGCCATTCATTCCAGACCTCTACCTATTATGCTAATGAAGATTACCTTGCAGATAAAACATTCCCTGTGCAGCAGTCAGAAATTTATATATATATATATATATATATATATATACAGTACAGACCAAAAGTTTGGACACACCTTCTCATTCAAAGAGTTTTCTTTATTTTCATGACTATGAAGGCATCAAAACTATGAATTAACGCATGTGGAATTATATACATAAAAAACAAGTGTGAAACAACTGAAAATATGTCATATTCTAGGTTCTTCAAAGTAGCCACCTTTTGCTTTGATTACTGCTTTGCACACTCTTGGCATTCTCTTGATGAAGTTCAAGAGGTAGTCACCTGAAATGGTTTTCCAACAGTCTTGAAGGAGTTCCCAGAGATGCTTAGCACTTGTTGGCCCTTTTGCCTTCACTCTGCCGTCCAGCTCAACCCAAACCATCTCGATTGGGTTCAGGTCCGGTGACTGTGGAGGCCAGGTCATCTGGCGCAGCACCCCATCACTCTCCTTTATGGTGAAATAGCCCTTACTTTCAACGTTTTCCTAATTTTTCGGCTTACTGACTGACCTTCATTTCTTAAAGTAATGATGGCCACTCGTTTTTCTTTACTTAGCTGCATTTTTCTTGCCATAATACAAATTCTAACAGTCTATTCAGTAGGACTATAAGCTGTGTATCCACCTGACTTCTCCTCAACGCAACTGATAGTCCCAACCCCATTTATAAGGCAAGAAATCCCACTTATTAAACCTGACAGGGCAAACCTGTGAAGTGAAAACCATTTCAGGGGACTACCTCTTGAAGCTCATCAAGAGAATGCCAAGAGTGTGCAAAGCAGTAATCAAAGCAAAAGGTGGCTACTTTGAAGAACCTAGAATATGACATATTTTCAGTTGTTTCACACTTGTTTGTTATGTATATAATTCCACATGTGTTAATTCATAGTCATGAAAATAAAGAAAACTCTTTGAATGAGAAGGTGTGTCCAAAATTTTGGTCTGTACTGTATATATTTTATTTATTTATTTATTTTTCCCTATAAATATTGAGTTTAAAAATGCCCCTTTTTGATGGAAGTGCCCCCTTAGTTTACCAAGCAACAGGATTGGGGTTTGTCAACATGAAGACATTATAAGATTGTACACTGATATAAAGCAGTGCAAAAATACTTGTATACGATTGGATTAAAAGTTTATTTTCTTTTGGTCTGGTTATGGTATTGCCATTCAGGTCCATTAAAGAGGTTATCTAGGAACTGATAACAGTCCAAGTCCCAGGACCGCCGAGGAGCAGCTGTTTAATGGAGCTGCCATACTCACCGATGCTTTTTCCCAAACACAGCGCCGCGACGTCATTGGCCTAGGAAGAGGCCATTTTGCTCTTGGAGTGCCAGCCTCTTCTAACAGCTGATCGGTGGGGATTCTGGGTGTGACCCCCGCCACTATCATATTGATGACCTATCCAGAGGATAGGTCATCAATATAAATTCCCAGAGAACCCCCTTTAACTTTAGTGAGACTGAGCTGCAGTACCAGACACAGCCTACAGACGTAGGGGGCACTGTTTATAAATATAAAGCAGGTCCTTTCTCATCTCAAACAATCCCTTAAAAAAAAGATAAAAGTCAGATAGTGAGTGATGCATAATGCAGTTGTCAAGCTGGTTTTATCGCCAGCCTTTAAAGTACTTTTCCATAAAACTTGTCCTGTTGCTAGCGCTAATTCCTGATGAGACGTTTCCCTCCTCAGTTGCCTCTCGAGCAGACCATTACTATCACTGCAGTCCAGAAAGCCTCAGGCTGTTAAGAAAATAGGCAGAGAAATCAATAGTCCACTTGTTGAGGATAAGTGAATTAGCCTTGTGTGGAGTGTAACAGAGTACCTGAACACTTGAGCGAGCAGGCTTTGTGTTTGGAAAATTGTACAGATTGTCTTGGAGTGGCTGTAATGATGCAGGCTACAGATTAACTACGCTGCAGGAGAGGCACAGAGTCGCCCATGTCGAGCGCTAACACGGGAAGCTGAGATTTTGGAACAAACTGGCTTTCCTTCTGCATGGTCCACATCTGTGCGAGAATAAATGAAATACGGTAGCTTAAAGTGCCGCTGTACTTTCATGAAACTTTTGATATGTTATGGAGTAACTTAGGAGTAGTGGGAATTTAAGCGCTGAGACCCCCACAATCTCTAGAACGAGTGCAGAGGAGTGCACCCTCTTTCCTCGCTGCACGAGACAGGCTCATAGACTTTTCATTGAGTCTGCGTCTTGTCCTGCAGTGAGGAGAGAGAACTAAGTCCTCTTTCACATGGGGGCGAGATTTCCGCGCGGGTGCAATGCGTGAGGTGAACGCATTGCACCCGCACTGAATCCGGACCCGTTCATTTCTATGGGGCTGTGCACATGAGCGGTGATTTTCACGCATCACTTGTGCGTTGCGTGAAAATCGCAGCATGCTCTATTTTGTGCGTTTTTCACGCAACGCAGGCCCCATAGAAGTGAATGGGGCTGCGTGAAAATCGCAAGCATCTGCAAGCAAGTGCGGATGCAGTGCGATTTTCACGCATGGTTGCTAGGAGATGATCAGGATGGGGACCTGATCTTTATTATTTTCCCTTATAACATGGTTATAAGGGAAAATAATATCATTCTTAATACAGAATGCTTAGTAAAATAGTGCTGGAGGGGTTAAAAAATAAATAAATAATAATTTAACTCACCTCATCCACTTGTTCGCGCAGCCCGGCTTCTCTTCTGTCTTCTTCTTTGCTGTCCAGGAGGAAAAGAACCCGTGGTGACGCCACCGTGCTCATCACATGGTCGATCACTTGATCCATCGCCACGGTGATGGATCATGTGATGGACCATGTGATGAGCGCAGTGACGTCACCACAGGTCCTTTTCCTCAAAGAAGAAAAAAGAAGAGAAGCCGGGCTGCGCGAACAAGTGGATGAGGTTAGTTAAATTTTTATTTTATTTTTTTTAACCCCTCCATCACTATTTTACTTAGTTGTAACACTTTTATTTTTCTGTTCACATAGACATGTGTTTTGCAGGACAAGTTGCACTTTGTAATGGAACCATTTAATATTGAATGCGATGTAGTGGGAAGGTGTTCACTATGCTGTAAAAGTGACCTGTGCCTTTAATTCTCTGGGTCCGTACGTTTTTCTTTTCATTGCCATATTCTGACCCCCATCACTTTCTATGGTTAAATCTACAGAGCTGTATGAGGGCTCATTTTCCGATCTGTAGTTTTTTTTTTTTATACCTTCTCGGGTGTGTATTATTTGGGGATGGGGATGGGGATGGTGAAAGGATGAAAAAACTTTTGAGTTCTCATTTTAATTTTTACTTTACGCCATTCCCCATATGAGATAAATATTTTTTATATTTTAATAGTGCTGCGTTAGAATAACCTGTAATAGGCCGAGAAGCCTTGTACAGGCTGAGGCCTATTACTGCTAAGGAACACGTTCCCCGATCAAAGCAAGGGTATGGAGCTGTCCCTAGTAAACAATGACGGGGATGCTCGAGGTTTGTGATTCCTAGTCAAATGATCATCATGTGATGCTGGGAGTCGGGCTCCCATCAATATGGTATTGATGGCCTATTCTAAGGAGAGGTCATCATTATTGTAGTCTTGGATAAGCCCTTAACTTTATAATAAAAAATCGTGGACAAGCCCCCAAATGGTGTAAAATAAAATGTGATGCTATACTTACCTCTTCCTCCAGTGCCATTTTCTGTGCAGCCAGTCCACAGATAACGGCGCCAAAAATTTAAGTATAGCATTATTTAATTTATTTTTATTGTACAACATTTGGAGGCTTGTCCAAGATTTCAAGTTATGTTAGACGGAATTTGACTCTGGCCAGGTCAGAATCTTGTGGGGACTCCTTGATTCTGCAGACTCAAGGGTGTATGTACCATAGTGGACGACCACGCTGCTGCCATTGGGAGATAGGGAGCCCATTCCAGGTTGGTCTCATGTACTTGATGAGAACCAGTGTGGTTTTTGCATGGTTATCAAAATGTCACTAGGTTGTATTTACACTGTGAAAAAAAAAGTGAGAAAGAAGCAAAAGTAAGAAAAAATTATTAAATAAATAAAATGGTGTAAAAACTGTGAAGGAAACCTTAAAATGGGAATAGGTCTCCAGGACCTTTTGTTGAGAATGATTTGGGGTATGATAGTATCAAGCGGCACCTGGAAAGACCCTCATTTTTTTTATTTGCTATGAGGCCACTCTACCAGACAGCACCTTGTATCTCATCTTCTTAGCTCAGCTGACATTGGTGGGAGTGGGGTAATGAAGGATTACATACGGTCACCATTTTTAGGATTGCAATGAATGTAGATAATGAAGCAGCTTCACAGCAGCAGAAATCTTGTTGCTGGAGTTGGTTACACAAATAGCGGGACCCTGTATTAATGGAACAGCTTTTGCTAGTTAATCCTATCCCTTACTGAGGGAGTGCCTGCTGTTCCGCTGCTTACTCTTTATGTAGTGAATTGCAGGTGGTTTAAAGCAAAACGAGCAACCTAATTAAAAAATTTAGAGAAATTGGAGAAAATTGGGAGAAAAGATGCTTCCCTAATTAGACATCCTTCCACATCAGCATTTTATCCTATTTTGCATTCATACATCTATAACTGTTGTATTCAATGAAAGAATTAGCAAGACAGAAACATATGGCAGCGTACATCTGCTAAACCTGAGGTAGCGCACACCTTTTTTCTCTCCCCCCAAAAAACATATGCAAAGACTTTTAATATCCAGTTGGTCCCGGGAACACATGTACGTTCCGTTCTTTGTACTGCCTTTGTGTTGTATACATTTTTTTGTTTTTGTCCTCCCCCTTTAATTTCATTTGAAGAATAATTTTTCAAAGGTGCTATTCAGCTGTGTGGACCAAGGCAAGGCGAGAAGATTATAGGAGCTCCATTGGTCTTCTACAGTGAGACACAAGTGCTTTAAAGGGGTATTATTCCTTACACAGCCCACTCTATTTGTACTTTTCAAAGGGCTGCGGTTTGTTGACAGCCCGTTTGGTCGTTTTCTCTCTAAATTGGTGTTTAATTGCGAGATACCTGCATTGTAAAATTATTTTAGTTGGCATGAGACGGCTTCAAACACCTTGAAAAACTCATAGCGTCGGCATCAAATAGCCGTTTGAACAACATCCGATTGGAGATGGTGTCCTTTTTCTGCGTACGGTGATTTTGAGTGATTTTTTTCTTCACCCTGTAAATACTAAATTTCATTAATTAGAATGCACAAAATGATTTACTGCAAATTAGAAATTGCCAAATCGTAGTGCCCTACTTTTTGGTGGTGCAGTAGGAAGTTGTTGAAATTTCGACAAGTCGAAGGGTGGAATGGCTGTATGATTCAAGAATGATGTGCCTAGAATAGACTTCATTATCCTGAGAGGCTACCCCTTATGTAGATGAGCTAGTGGCTTCCCCCTAAAAGTAGTATGCATTATATGTAATTCATACGATCCTACAACTGAGCCTTTAGGGTGGGATCACAGGAATAAGTAGGTGTGTCGGGCTCGTGTAGGCATTTCCCACCTCATAGATGACTTGGTGTGACTGCCCAAGAGGACAATGGTTATTTATGAATAGCATATGATCAAACCAAAGGGCAATCACTGACCGTGTCTAACATGTCAAAAATATGGCGAGGTGATGGTTTAGTGCACAAGACCTAGTTTTAATGCCAATGATGTGTTTGGATCAAGTCCTGATAGATCATAAATATCTTTCTCAAAGTTTTTTCATGTGCGATAGCTTCTCTTGTTCTCCCAGGACAGAATGTGATTCCATTCATGGCATTCAACATCTCACTCAACGTTTATATGGTCTGGTGTTTAAGCTGTAGCCAACCTGTGATATTATAGCTTGGGTCTTAAGCTAATTGATTGAATCATCTTCTTCTATATATATAAAGAAGGACGTATGTACAGTCGTGGCCAAAAGTTTTGAGAATTACATAAATATTGGAAATTGGAAAAGTTGCAGCTTAAGTTTTTATAATAGCAATTTGTATATACTCCAGAATGTTATGAAGAGTGATCAGATGAATTGCATAGTCCTTCTTTGCCATGAAAATTAACTTAATCCCAAAAAACCTTTCCACTGCATTTCATTGCTGTCATTAAAGAACCTGCTGAGATCATTTCAGTAATCGTCTTGTTAACTCAGGTGAGAATTTTGACGAGCACAAGGCTGGAGATCATTATGTCAGGCTGATTGGGTTAAAATGGGAGACTTGACATGTTAAAAGGTCGGGTGATGCTTGAAATCATTGTTCTTCCATCGTTAACCATGGTGACCTGCAAAGAAACGCGTGCAGCCATCATTGCGTTGCATAAAAATGGCTTCACAGGCAAGGATATTGTGGCTACTAAGATTGCACCTCAATCAACAATTTATAGGATCATCAAGAACTTCAAGGAAAGAGGTTCAATTCTTGTTAAGAAGGCTTCAGGGCATCCAAGAAAGTCCAGCAAGCGCCAGGATTGTCTCCTAAAGAGGATTCAGCTGCGGGATCGGAGTGCCACCAGTGCAGAGCTTGCTCAGGAATGGCAGCAGGCAGGTGTGAGCGCATCTGCATGCACAGTGAGGCGAAGACTTTTGGAAGATGGCCTGGTGTCAAGAAGGGCAGCAAAGAAGCCACTTCTCTCCAAAAAAAACACCAGGGACAGATTGATCTTCTGCAGAAAGTATGGTGAATGGACTGCTGAGGACTGGGGCAAAGTCATATTCTCCGATGAAGCCTCTTTCCGATTGTTTGGGGCATCTGGAAAAAGGCTTGTCCGGAGAAGAAAAGGTGAGCACTACCATCAGTCCTGTGTCATGCCAACAGTAAAGCATCCTGAGACCATTCATGTGTGGGGTTGCTTCTCATCCAAGGGAGTGGGCTCACTCACAATTTTGCCCAAAAACACAGCCATGAATAAAGAATGGTACCAAAACACCCTCCAACAGCAACTTCTTCCAACAACAGTTTGGTGAAGAACAATGCATTTTCCAGCACGATGGAGCACCGTGCCATAAGGCAAATGTGATAACTAAGTGGCTCGGGGACCAAAATGCTGACATTTTGGGTCCATGGCCTGGAAACTCCCCAGATCTTAATCCCATTGAGAACTTGTGGTCAATCCTCAAGAGGCGGGTGGACAAACAAAAACCCACTAATTCTGACAAACTCCAAGAAGTGATTATGAAAGAATGGGTTGCTATCAGTCAGGAATTGGCCCAGAAGTTGATTGAGAGCATGCCCAGTCGGATTGCAGAGGTCCTGAAAAAGAAGGGCCAACACTGCAAATACTGACTCTTTGCATAAATGTCATGTAATTGTCGATAAAAGCCTTTGAACGTATGAAGTGCGTGTAATTATATTTCACTACATCACAGAAACAACTGAAACAAAGATCTAAAAGCAGTTTAGCAGCAAACTTTGTGAAAACTAATATTTGTGTCATTCTCAAAACTTTTGGCCACGACTGTATGTACAATATATTCTGCGATCACTCAACCATCGATTTCAACGAAACTTGGTATACACATCCCTTGCTACCTGGAAAGAAATCTTGTGGGGGTCACAGCTCTCTAGCATGTACTGTTCCTGAGATATTACCAAAAAATGACCTGCATTAGCCAATACAAGCCTGCAAGTCTTTCTCTTCATATCCCAGCTGTCATACACACGGTCACATGTCCCTTATCAGCCAATAGAAGCTCGCAGGCCCTTAGTCTCCACATACACACAGTTTTACTCCAGGTTTCCATAACAAACCCAGCCATTTTTCTTCACTGCTGTAGGTCAGCTTTAGGCTAGGGCTACATGACGACAATAAGTCGCACAACACATAGGGCACAACTACACTGCTACATGTGTCGCGCGACATTGATGTCGCACCAATGTCACGCGACAATTTTTATAATGATGGGCTATGGTGTTGCACTGCGACATGTGACATACTGCGACGCGACAGTCGCAGAAAAATCCATCTTGGATGGATTATTTGCAAATGTCGTGTTGCAGTCGCAGCATATCATGTCTCAGTGCGACACCATAGCCCATCATTATAACAATTTTGAGACAAAATGTTGCGCGACACATGGCGTCGTGTAGACCAGCCTTAAAGGGGCAGGGCTCTGTGGAGGTCACTGTTAAAGAGGCGTTCACTGTGGATGTTACTGTTAAGGGGGCAGGCCGCTGTTGAGGTCACTGTTAAAGAGGCGGACACTCTGGAGGTCACTGTTAAGAGGTCAGGGGCCACTGTTAAAGGGCCAACTGCTGTGGAGGTCACTGTTAAGGCAGCAGGGTACTGTGAGGTTACTGTTAAGGCAGCGGGGTTCTATGGAGGTCACTGTTAAGGGGGCGGGCCCCTGAGGAGGTCCCTGTCAAGGGAGTGGTGTGCTGTGAAACTTACTGTTAAAAGGGTGGGCTGCTGTGAAGGTCAAAGTTAAGGGGATGGTCTGCTGTGGAGGTCCCATTTTAAAGTGGCGGGGCACTGTGGGGGGGTCAGTGTTAAGGGGTGGGGGACTGTGGAGTTCACTGTTAAAGGGGCGGGGTGCTGTAGAGGTCACTGTTATGGGGGATACTGTCGATATCTTTTAACGACACACACAAACATTAAATTAAATAAATTAAATATACCCGTGCGAAGCCGGGTCCTTCTGCTAGTTAAGTACATAAAGCTTCGTTCAAACACCATTTAATCCCCTAGGACAGGGATGCTCAACCTGCAGCCCTTCAGCTGTTGTAGAACTACAACTCTCACCATGCCCTGCTATAGGCAGATAGCTGTAGGCTGAGAGTTGTAGTTTTGGAACATCTGGTGGGCCGCAGGTTGGGCATGCCTACCCTAGAAGTGTCTGTTGAATGGGCGTCAAGGGGTTCAGTACTGTAGTGGTCATGGAATAAAAGTACTTACCTCAGTTATTCAGGTGAGCACTTGGTGACAACTACATTGTTGGAACCACAAACATGCTCAGAGCAGTTGTCAATTCCTCTAATCAACTCTTCTTTTGATGCCACCCATTGCATTACTAAGCAGGGGGCTACCGTAAGCACAGGGGTAACTTCCTACGACTTGAGCTTGCCTCTAAATGAAGATTGAATTGAATTCCTGAAGTGAATGAAGCTGAGCTGCGATACTAAGCACAGTCACTGTACAATGCAATGGTGAGGAGCACCTGTGCCTTCTCAAACAGCTGATCGGTGGGGGTCCTAGGTGTTGGACCCCCACCGATCAAATGCTGATGACCTATCTGGAGGATAGATTGAGCAGAGCATCACATGAATTACTATGAGAGATCTAGCAGAGCATTGTGTTAACTACTATGCTCGTTTTGAGCATAGCATCCCATTGACTGCTATGAGAACAAGTAAAGTATTTATTTTTACTATGCAAAATCCTGTAGATTATCACATCAGCTACCATGAGAGATCTTTGTAGAGTGTCCATTGACTACAGTAAGAGATCTAGTTGAGCGTCATGAGAGACCTTGCAAAGCAGCCCATCCTCTACTATGAGAGATCTAGCATAGCAACATGACAACTACTCTGAAAGAGCATAGCATCAGATTGACTACTATGAGAGATCTAGTAGAGCATGACTTTGACTACCATGAGGGCAGCATCTTGTGTGCCTAGCAGAATTGCGTTTATTCTTCCATTAAATATATTCTGTATTCTGAACAAGTTAAAACAGACCCGTCCCGACCTCTCACTGAGTAAAGGTCAAGTGTGGGCCTCCATCTCCCGGCGTCTATTCACCAGCTTCTCTTCACCCTGACTTTCAAAGAGAACTGTTAAATATGACTCTGTAGGACATGCTCTGTCTTCCAGCCGACTCTTTGAATGCTCTGTGTATTCAGAACAGCTAAAATAAGTGGAGTTTTCCAGCCTTACCCTTCAGGGATTAGCAGCTGGGAGCAGATACTTTGAGTTTATTTTTTTTTTTAAATGAGACGCTGTTCAATCAAAAGGAGGATTTAGTGGAGAAGGGGGACTTCTTTGAGGAGAGATTGGAGGGCTTTCTAAAGTGCTTTTTAAACAACTTATCAAAGGGATGCTTTAATATAAAGAGGCCATATGCAAAACCATTCCACACTGTCACAGTGTTTGAAATGGAGACAACATATAGCTTTCGCGTTGCTTATGTTACCTTAGTCCATTGATGTATTTATGTGTTCAGTCAAAATGGAGCTAGGCGTGTTTCCTCTCGGTATTGTCCTCAGGTTTCTTTTCCCAAGCCCAGTAAGCAAGTAATTTAACTTTGATGCCCAAGTGATCACAGCTAATAGCGGTGGTTTCCCTACTATCGAGTCAGGACATGGCGTTGCAAAGAGACCTACAGTAGCACTAGACTGTGCCTGATACCGTTGCCTGTTTTGGTGCTTAAAGTTGTCCGAGATTTTGATATTGATGGCCAATTCTCAGGGGGTTGCTGGGGGGACGGGGAGATTTTGGTATTGATGGCCTATCCTCAGGGGGTTGTTGGGGGGGGGATTTTGAAATTGATGGCCTATCCTCAGGGGGTTGTTGGGGGGACGGGGGACATTCAAAAATTTCCTGTAGGGCCCAGTCAGTTCTAGTTATGCCCCTGTACCTAGTCTGCTTAAATCTGAACATCAGTGCCGACACATGTCATTGTATATGTGCCAAAGAGCCTTTAATTTATACATAACAGAGTTTACTTGCCTGATTTCCAGATCAACGTTCACTACCTTCCCCTAGCCTTGTATCCTACATTAGTAGCTGTGAGGCATTCACATGAAATGGTCGTTTCTTTAAGGGTTCCCTGCCGAAGACTAAGAGGGGCTCCAGTAATTTGTTTCAGAATGCGTTATTAAAGCATGCAGTACTTTTCTGTTTTAAAGCTGAGCTGTGTCTAATGGCTGTCTCCTTGAAATAAAAGAGAACCCAAAGAGGAAGCGTTAAAGCAATATTCTCATCTGGGACACACTCCAATCTCAGTAACACGGCTTTGAACTGAATGAACAGCAAGCCACACACGCCCAGCTTCTCCTCCATTTGCCAGTATTCGCTATTTTCGGACGTTTCCTAGCAGCGAAAGCAGAGGTGGCTTTTTCTCCATTCATGTCATATCCAAAATTAAGCAGCACTACCGTTAAGTTCAAATTGGACAGTCCATGAAGTGGCGGTGCCAGCAGTGTTAGGCCTTAGCCCAGCAGGCCCCTGGTGATCAAGGATTTGGGAGAAATACTGCAGCACTCAATGTCTTCAATGCAATTCCTAATTTGTTCACCAAGAATGCGACGTTTTGACTACAATGAGTCTTTTTCAAGCAGAGTGACCACTCGAAACGTCGCATTCTTGGTTAATAAATTTGGAATTTTATTTCTCCATTGATGGTTATGGGACTTCCAAAATTAGCTGAGCACACTCTCTTGGCTATTTTCGGCAGTCCCATAGCATTGAATGGAGAGGACACTGCACAGTGCTCCCTGGTCACTTTGGGGTATTTATCAAATTTTGAAGGCCAGTGTCCTGGAGTGCAAAAATCACAAAACTTGTGGGAGGGACGTACATCCCAAAAAAAGATTTACCATAAACTACATCAGAAACTGCACAAATATTTGCCAGTTCATAGCAGGCATACATTTGCATCAAATTTCTCAGGAGGCCTGGAGCTCTTACTCTAGCGCACTGGTGTATGAAGCGCCAGTCTCAAAAAGAAAATTCCTCCCGTTGACTTTTTATTAGCAGGTTCATTAGGGAAAGGTAAACTGCAGAAATTCTGTTTTCTATGTTTACATCATTTATAAGAAGTGTCTCTTTAAATAGTGATGAATAGGTGAGTTTCTTGGACGTAGTGTGTTTGATGGTAGTCTTCCAGTTCTTCTGGATTCGCTGTAGACTTGGAAGGCCCGATGGCCTTTGCCCTGAATCAACACTATTAATCCCACAGCTGACATTGTAAGCAAGAAAATAAGAGCGGGAGCAATTGTCCTCCCTCCATCATCGGAATGCATTTTATTTTGGTTGTTCCTTAAGTATCCATGACGCAAACGACCTTTATATAGCAGGAGGTAGCTCCAGTGTCTGTAGGAATGTCCGATTGTGATCTCTCACAGATTGCTGCTTCAGCAAGGTTCTGTTCCTGGTCTCTGGCAAGGTCCTGCTTCAGTTTTCAAGGTGTCCTCACTAGGTGCCTGTGACGGCTTTTTTTTTTCTAATGGATTCGCTTGATATACCATCCAAATGGAGTACTTTGTGTGTTAATTCAGTTTGTGATAAAGATCCCTTTTACCCTCCTTTTCATAATTCTTTCTACAGATATGAAGTACACTAGAAGGTTAGACGTGGCATTTAAATTTTTTTTTTCCCTTCGACCACAAAACCTATCCATACAGGAGAATAAAAAAATTCAATTTCATTACTATTCATGTGTAAGAATATTGAAGGTAGTATACTAAAGAGATAACTATTTCTTCTTCTATCACGGGAAGAGCTAATCTATCTTGGAACAAGAAGCGCGATTCTTATTTAAAAGATAAAAGGTCATCAGCTGCACCTATTACAATAAAGCTGTAGGTTTCTTATAACGGGGAGGTTAACCTCTCCATTCCCAGTCAGACCCGCAGGCCATAAAACGTGCCCATAATTACTTTCTTTGCTTTGAATGAGTTTCTTGCTCTTTTCCGAAATGTGTCAGTTCCAATTCCTTGCGTGGGTTAAACACTGCATCTAAATATTATCTTCATTTAGTCATGGCTATGGGCACACGATCCATAGGTTTTTATGAAGTTCATAGGTCAGTGAAGCCTATTTTGTGGTATGAGCCTATATGTGGCCCTTACTTGACTTATGTGTGGCCCCAGGGTAAGGCAAATTACTACAGTTCAGCTGCCTTCCTAAGGAGGTAGTCATGCATGATTGCTCTGCACAGCCATAAAGAACAGATGGACTCTAATCTCTAACGCTGGGGCCCCCACCGGTCATGAGAACAGGGGCCCCATACCCCCTGCAAACTTGCTGAAATGGACGGAGTGGCCACTCCATTCACTTCTATGGAATTTCCAGAGCTCCATGCATTAAATGAACAGTTGCAGCAAACATAAACTTGTCTTCTTTAATGTGTTTTGTTGTGTTAAAGAGGTTTTCCGAGTTTCATATTGATAATCTATGCTCAGGATAGGCCATTAATATGTGATTAGTGGGGGTCTGACTACTAGCACCCCCACTGATCAGCTGTTTGAGGAGGCTTCAACATGCTAGTGAGTGCTGCGGGGTCTCTGCAGCCTACTACGCACAGTGCCATCCATCAGATTGCAGCTGTGCTTGGTATTGCAGCTCAACCCCATTTACTTAAATGGGACTAAGCTGCGCCTAGGTCATGTGATCGATGAACATGACTAGGGATGAGCGAATCAACTTCAGGTTCGGTTTCCAAGGTACCACTTGGAACCGAAACGGAGTTCGCTAAAAGGTTTTTAACCGTAGAAATTTATTTCTGAAGTTTCTACCCGAAGTCTCACAAGACTTTGCAAAGTAATAACTTTGGCTCGTAGGAGCCAATACATTCTAATACTGTATGGATCGCTCGCTCCGTACAGTATTCGAACAAAGTTTTATGCGAATTGACTTTGAATGTTTCATCCGAAGTCGATTCGCTCATTCCTAAACATGACATCACTCACCTAGAAAGAGGCCACTGCCTCTTCAAACAGCTGATTAGTGGGGTGCCGGGAGTCGGACCCCTGCATATCACATATGGATGGCCAGTGTTGGACTGGGGTTCCTGGAGCCCACTGTAGGAAATTATTCTTGAGGCCCAACCCCTATATCATCAATAAAGTTTAATAGGTTTTATGTGTCAATTGACCCAGTTCTTGCTGGAGTCAAGAGCTGCTTTTTAAAACAACCACTGGCATTAGATAACCCCCCATCACGGATTGTCTGCTATGATAAAATAATAATGGAACCGTTTTGGAGAGGCTTTCAGCTTTTATATGGCAAAGAGTTCTTGTAATATCATTATCGTTTACATTGGACTCATACTTGCAAACATTTACATTTCCAAAATTGGGGCATTTAGGCCCCACCGCCTTGCAATGCCACCAACCAGACACTTGTGAATTTGCATAAATTACTCCTTTTTGGTTGGGTGTGCGGGATTTTCTTGGCAAAAACGTAACTGTTGGCAAGTTTGTAGACATTGCTTCCGACACTGATCTTGAGATCCATCTGAAACTTGTAAGTTTGGTTCTCCTGCAATAGCAAGTCAACACCATTGAGGTGACAATTCATCTTATGGTCACCCTACCAAAGCTTGGTTCCCGGTTGGCTTTATCAACATCAACATGTATGATAGTCAATACAAAACAGAAAGGTAAGACCCCTGTTGGATTATACCTGGAGGGGACTAACCTTGTTAGTTAGTAGAGCCATAATAATTTGTCATTATGAGAATCAGTGGGGACATTGTATTATTCAACTTTGTGCCTTCTCCAAACACCTTTGTGGTTTTATCTTAGGATGGTCTCAAAATAAAAATCTTAAAATGAAAGTGACTTCAAGTGACTTGAAGAAAACAGCTTTAACCACAAATTAGTGGAGTGAGGAAGTTTATCCCCCCCACCCCCACCTTCTTTCTGTCTCTACTTTTGAGGTCTCTATGTTATTTCGAGAGCGAGGATCTGACTAATCATGTTTTGGAAACGGTTGTGAAGAGGATGCGTTGGCTTCACACAATACCTTCCCCCAGATTTGGAACCACTGAGTAACCTGAATGTTTGCTTAAGTGTTGTCTTCTCATGCTGTGACACCCAGAACTGGAAGGGCAAAAGGGTTTACAAGAAAAAGGGGGATGTATTGAGAAACAGGGCGACTTTTTGAGGTCACGAGGGGGAGGAACGTGGTTATTGTTTCACACAAGTGTTGATCGTGTCAGTGACAACAGAGCTTTGTTTAGGAAAGTGACTCGCGTGACCACACGGTGCTTCTGAAGTGCTTTTCCGCGCTCTGAAATACATCAGCATATTCAAGACTTGTTTTCTTTATATCTAAGCCATAGGAAAGATAAGTCATTTATATGTGCTGTGTCTTAAATTTAAGCTTAAATTTCTTGTAATAGCCATGGTAGAAAAATAAATTAATCAGATTATGCTTTTTAAAGGGCTTGTCTGATTCAACATACTTTTAATAATCCTTTATGAAGGTAGCTGTAATTTTCTAATGGACTTCTTTTTTCCTTTATTGTTCCCATCTGCCATTCTGGGCTGTGGTCACATGACCATGTCCATGGGGCTTTGCTCTTACTTTCCGTCTATGGACGTGTCAAAACAGCAACAGAGGAAAGTGATAGGGGATTGTCTATAACTAGCTGGATGGGAGGAGTTATGAACTAGCTGGACTTGGTTAGGGGCTATGACGGGAATGTCTATAACTAGCTGGCTGGAAGAAGCTATAAACTATCTGGACTTTGTTAGGGGCAGTGTCTGTAGCTTGTAAATATTACCCATAGCAAATCTACAGGGTGGGCCATTTATATGGATACACCTTAATAAAATGGGAATGGTTGGTGATATTAACTTCCTGTTTGTGGCACATTAGTATATGTGAGGGGGGAAACTTTTCAAGATGGGTGGTGACCATGGTGGCCATTTTGAAGTCGGCCATTATGAATCCAACTTTTGTTTTTTCAATAGGAAGAGGGTCATTTGACACATCAAACTTATTGGGAATTTCACAAGAAAAACAATGGTGTGCTTGGTTTTAACGTAACTTTATTCTTTCATGAGTTATTTACAAGTTTCTGACCACTTACAAAATGTGTTCAATGTGCTGCCCATTGTGTTGGATTGTCAATGCAACCCTTTTCTCCCACTCTTCACACACTGATAGCAACACCGCAGGAGAAATTCTAGCACAGGCTTCCAGTATCCGTAGTTTCAGGTGCTGCACATCTCGTATCATCTGAAGGCAATCGTCTATGCTGTGAAGATACGAGATGTGCAGCACCTGAAACTACGGATACTGGAAGCCTGTGCTAGCATTTCTCCTGCGGTGTTGCTATCAGTGTGTGAAGAGTGGGAGAAGAGGGTTGCATTGACAATCCAACACAATGGGCAGCACATTGAACACATTTTATAAGTGTCTCAGAAACTTGTAAATAACTCATGAAAGAATAAAGTTACGTTAAAACCATGCACACCATTGTTTTTTCTTGGGAAATTCCCAATAAGTTTGATGTGTCACATGACCCTCTTCCTATTGAAAAAAAACAAAAGTTGGATTCAAAATGGCCGCCATGGTCACCACCCATCTTGAAAAGTTTCCCCCCTCACATATACTAATGTGCCACAAACAGGAAGTTAATATCACCAACCATTCCCATTTTATTAAGGTGTATCCATATAAATGGCCCACCCTGTATATTGGGAGTTGACTAACCTAAAGGACCAATAATGGTCTTTTTACACAGGCCAATGATTGGAGCAGTTATAGGGGAGAAGCATTCATAGGAACACTCTCCTGATAATTGCCCTGTGTAAAGGTTCCGCTGACCACCCGATGAACGAGCAAACGCTTGTCTAGTGATCACATCTTTCATCTGGCCTAAATCCAATCGCCTTGTTAGGCGTGTTACTTCACTTACTTAGCCTCCTCTTTTTACTAAACTGCAGGAAGAAGATGAAGTAACACAAAGCTGCAAGTTTTAGGCCCCATTCACACAACAGTATTTGTGGTCTGCATCCAATCCACATTTCTTGCGTATCGGATGCAGATTCATTAATTTCAGTGGGGCCGCAAACAATGAGGACAGCCCACTGTGTCCTGTCCGCATTAATATGTCTCTTCTGTGCCCCCGCCAAAAAGACAGAAAATGTCCTATTCTTGTGTGTTTTGCGCAAGAAGTGCTGGAATGCGTATTTTATGGATTCGCGATTTACGGGCCCCAAAACGCATACAGTCGTGTGAATGCCTTCTTATTTGTAGTCTGTAATCTGGAGACACATAGGTGTGCACAGGAGCTGTATACACATATAGGTAGAATATTTTTTAATCTTCTTTGTCTATTTATGTAGTTTGTGTTCATTTTTTTAAAAGTAGAAATAGCAGAAAATGCTGTAAAAACTAAAATAACACTGCTTACTACTTCAGTCTTCCACCAATCCAGTGCAGACGCTCCGGTGGTCCCTCTGATCTTTGTTTACCAGCTGCTAGCATGTGACTACTGAAGCCAAACAGTAACCTCAGTAGTCCTATGTCAGACTACTCAGCGATTGAAGCCATGATGCTAGTAGTACGACATGTGACCGCTGAGGCCACTGATTGTTTGGCAGCAGCAGTCAAGTGCTGGCCACTTGTAAAGACTGACCACTGGAGCATCTGTGCCCTATGAGCAAGAGATTGTAAAGGTAAGGTAAGCATTTTTGTTTGTTTTTTAAAATTATAGCTTTTGCTGCTGGTTTTATTATATTTAAAAAAAAAAAAAATTGTAACGTAACATGAATTCAAAACTTTAAGAATAAAAAAGCTTATGCAGGCTAAGTGAATAAATATATTTACTAAGGGTGATTAAATATACGATGACACAAACAAATCACATACAGAATAATAAAAAATATATAAAGATCACTAGCCTAAATATGTACAAGAGATAGGGCAAATCAATACTTCCATCCTACCTAGGATAAAGTTCCTTGTGGAATCCCAATAAATTGTTAGTACAGACCAGAGTAATTACCATCAGCCCCTCCTCTAGTGTGCATCACGCATGTCTCTGAGATCACTCAGGAATGTGTTCTTATCAGCACAATGGGGGATGGGTGCTATCTCTAACCCACTACATTACAAGGAAAACTTGTAAACTGTTACACAAAGTATTAAACATAATATGAAAGAGGACAGAATTAAAGGGCACAGAACCAATCAGTACTTGAAAATACCCTTACAATACACCCCTTTAAAAGGAAATGTCTCATTATAACTTAGTGGTCATCATGCCTCTCTCTCTCTTCTGTGAGACCATACCTCGGTAGTGTCGTTTATTCCTAGTTTTAGTTGTGTCTGTACAAACAGACTAATCTAATGGCTTGCTCAGCCATCTAACTTTGGCAGAATTTCAGAAAATCACTCATTTCTATGACTGGATTTCATGCCAAGAATTGGAAAAAAACAGAGTTTTTATTGCAGAAAGATCTTTCTTAAAGTTGTCTTTCATAAATGTTATATAGCTATCATTTGGAATTCTGGTGGAAAGTGACATGAAATTATTTATTAGGCTAGAGCACAGAATGGAGCGGTTGTAGATCCCCCTGTGTATAATGCACTGGGGATTTGCCTAATCCAACATCTCAGATATATTACATAGCATTCTGATGGAGAGAGATAGCTGTCACTACAAAAGCAAATAGTTGGCTGAGGGTCAGGTTGGTGACTTAAACCATTAGGAAACTGGGATAGAGCGGTTGGTGACTGTGCATTGTGATTGCCATGTACATACACATAGGTGATGAACAGGTTCACCAGTGAACATACTGTATATACAGATTTCTTGTTTTTTTAACATCTAAAGTTCATTTACACAGCTATACTACAGCCCAATACAGCCTTCAAGCCTCTAGTAGCATTGCAGGAGCACCATATTTTGGCATATGGAGTGCCTATGGTTCTGTAGGTACTGGACATACTCAGAGAGACTGGTAGCATTTGCACTTAAAGGGAACCTGTCATGTGGATATTTGATTATAATCTAACTAATTATATACAATCATTAACTACTAAAAAGTGCCTTAGATGTATTCACTTACTGGTGTGACAGATGGTTACCTCATAATATACACACAAAGACGCCACATGCCGCATGCTAATGAGCTGATTTTAGTCCAGCGTGATGTCATTGAGTCCAGCGTTTATTTAATTAACAGCTATAGCCACTCCCCTGCCCACCTGCTGCTGATTCATATGGAAAATAACTGTCAATCAGCAGCAGGTAGGCGGGGAGAGTCAGGAGCTCATAAATATTCATGACTCATCATTATCAGCTGGAGCTTTTCAATACAAGATGTTGGCAGATTGACTGGGTCAATTAAAGAAAGTGAGCCAGTATTTTGCTAAGAGAATCAGTCACCTATTTATGTTGCCCTTAGTTAGGACACCATAAAACTGGTGACAGGTTCCCTTTAAGTTCCATTCCTTTGCGCTTGAACACTACACTGTGACATTGCACGGTGTCAGATCCTAGTGTGCTCCTGCACACACTACACCCCATCCTGAAGCTGTGCACTGCTAGGACTTAGTGTAGTGCAGGTGCTCGTAGAAGAAGACCAGGGAGCGGTGAGTAATACCAGTGATAGGACTAGGACTACTCACTGTTCCCTGGGTCCTGAAAATAAATCCATTTGTCCTCCTCCAAGGCCCCTTTCTAAGTTCAGGGCCCATAGCACCTGCTTCCAATGCTTTCATGATAGCTACACCCATTGGTCACAGGGTGAATGGTGGAGCCGGTTCCCTGCCTCACCATTTAACACTTTATTTATGATGCAGATACCGTTGAAATTAGGACATGAAGCACCCTTTTTGGGGCAGCCTCCGAAATCTAGGTCTTTCCCTCTGGATCTGGGACAGTTAGAAGGCATGTATTTAGCCTTACTCTTTGGCCAGGAAGAAGTCATTGTGATTTTTTTTTTTTCTAAAATTTTTGTACATGTGTAAGAAAAAGAAAAAAAAAAGAGAACAAGAAGTCATCTCCAGCATAAAGGGCTACACACATGGCAAGCATACTCCAGAACCATGTTTCGTTGCATTCACACCTCAATGGACAGATTATGAAGATAGATTGTTCTTCTGATATGTGAATGTGCATCTTCTGATTTCAGCAGCATAATCTACTATAGTATTCTGTCCATGAAGATCAAAACCAAGGAGAACATAACACTGATGCATGGCTGCCACGTACCGCTATCTCTTTGGTGGAGAGTGGTGGGCGTTTGGTCTTCTCTGCTGGTCAATGTACTTATTTGTAGATTTAGACATTTTAACTTATCATTGAGGAGATCAATGTAACATTAAGGTTGTCCTTGGACAGCATTATCTAAGAACAAGCTATCCCGATGAGGGGTTAATTTTATGTATCCAAGACCAGTGTCTTAAGAAGTCTCCATTTTCATAATTCATAACACTGGTAGTAGGCAGATATCATTAAGCTGTTATTCCTTTCAGTTCTCCTTCTGTGCATAATAGCACCTGACTTTTTCAGAATGCCAATGTTAATTGTTACTGACTATAATAGAATATGAATACCAGAGATATTTGACACTGGCGTAATGGTTCTGACTTTTCCATGTTACACTGAGTAGGAGGCTTGAAGGGATGGAGGGTCAAAGGAGAGATAAAAGCTTTTCTGATTCCATCGTAAAACATTAAAGCTTCTTGATTTTAGATATGCTGCTCGTGAAACGTGCTACTGACTTATGAATGAACATTAATACACTGCTCAATGAGTGACATTTTCACTGACTGCCTTAATTTAGGTTAATTGCTAAGGACCAAGCACCATTTTGGGTTACTGGAAGCACTACCCTCCTGTAAACCTTCTGATAATGTGTCTATTAAGTACCATATACTGAAAATAATGTACATAATGGCTACCTTTATGTGTTTTTTTAATCTAATTAGGTAGAAATCTGTATGCTGGTATGAAAGGAATGGGCGGTTAAAATAGAATAACTCAGGGCTAGTTTATTGGCCAATATCAGTAGAAAAAAAATCAAACCAAAAATTTTTAATTAAAATAAAAAATATCACAGAAGCTGACAATCTACCAGAGCTTGCAAAGTACTACCTGGCTCCATATCCGGTAAAACTCCCCAACCCCAGAGACCGACAGATCCTCAACTACTACAAACTAAGCGCCCACAGCCTGCTCATCGAATCGGGGCGGCACCGACGGGGTACATTCCCAGAGAGAGCAGACTGTGCCGGCAGTACGACCAGGAGGCTGTGGAGGATGATGCTCACTTTTTGCTGTGGTGCCCCAAATACTCAGCAGTGAGGGAAGCCCACTTCAGGAGACTGTCTGATCTCTGCCCAGACTTTACCTCCATGAAGGAGGAAGAGAGACTCTCCATACTGCTGGGGGAAGAGGAGAACACAGCGGCCAAAGCAGCGCAATATGTCAGTGCATGCCACAGACTGAGAGGAGCCTAGTATGTCATGGACTCCTCTACCTCCACCCTGGATGTGTCCCTATTCTCATTTTGCATCGCAACCCAATTATTCCCACTTACTTTGGCAATGCTAAAATGTGTTTATACCGGCCAATAAATTTAATTTGAATTTGATATGAGAGAGATATAGATATTAGAGATATAGATATGAGATAGAGATATAAATATAGGCATAAATAGATATTCGATAGATAGATATGAGATAGATATAAGATAGATAGATATGAGATATAGATATAGACATAAATAGATATAAGATAGATAGATATGAGATAGATAAAAGATAGATAGATATACCGAAATGTTAAATATAACAAACATATTAGTTTATTATTACTATGTATCATATAAATGGTAACTTTATTATGTCTATTTTGCAGTCCATTTGTTTTCTTCTTTGTTTTATGTTCAGTTTTGAAAAAAGGAAAAAAAAATCAGAGCAAAAATAATAGTTTGAAAATATATTTCAATATAAAAGAAATCTTTTTTAATTAGAGGCTTGGAAAGATATACCCTTTAATTGCTATGGTTGTAATTTGTAGGTCATTAATATCTTTGCTTCTTTCATTAATAAACTGGCAAGTCAAGTAGGAAAGCTGCAGAAGTATAATTTTTTTTCCCCTAAGCTCTACTTAATCAACAGTAGACTTCATCAAACGGGGAAAAAAAAGAAAAAAATGTAAATCAGCAGCATTAATTCTGCTGGCAATAAATAGGGAGAAGAAAACATGCGAGAGGGGGAAAAAAATCTAATTTCACAAAGCCTGCTTTGGATTGAACGGTGGGAATAGGTAGTTAAAGTGCCTTTTAAATTGTGACTGACTAGGGGATGGTAGAGGTTTGTGTATGGATTAGCACAGTGATAGACCCTGAGTAGCCAGCGACAGTGACTAATTACCTGACAGAGCTGTGCACTGTACGGCTTGGTCATCGAAATTAATTTTCTGTTTTCAAGACAAGCGGCGAGCAGATGCAGGATTTCAGCTCAATACTTAAATGAACTAGGAGTCCGAGTTATTACTTTCATTATAAGAGGACAGGGCTGGATATTTGGATGTGTTGCAGAAGTTCTGTGTGTGTTGGGTTGTTGTCAGAGAGGGGGGACTCGAGACCAACATTGAAAAAAATTGTGTAATTGTTCCGAATTAAAAAAATAGCAAGAATTTGTAAAAAAAAATTAAGGCTACTTTCTAACTTGCATTGGTAATTCCGGTATTGAAAAACGGCAGAGGATCTCCATACCGGAATTAAACTGATCCGTTTTGAATTTGCACATCAGGATGCATCTGTTCCCGTCAGGATGCGGTTGTGTGAATCCAAAAATGAAAAAAAAAAAAAACGTATCCGTCACTAAATACATTGAAAGTCGATGGGTGACAGATCCAGTTTTTTGGGCTCCTCAGCTTGCAGCGGTTTTGTGTCCAGTCACAAAATGGAATGCTGCCGGCACGGAAGACGTCCTGATGCATCCTGAACGGGTCTCTTTCCATTCAGAATGCATGAGAACTAAACGGAAAGTTTTTTTTTTTTTTCTGGTATTGAGATCCTCTGCCGGGTTTCAATACCAGAAAATGAGAAACACAAGTGTGAAAGTAGCCTATGAAGTATTAGATGCTCTCCTTAACATAGTCTTCTCCAGTGATTTTCCTAAGGCTTGTCCTGTAGTAGACCGTTGCACCAAAAGATCACCTTTGAATTTGTTGCCCAAAACGGAACAAAATCTCACCAGATCTTCATTCGGAAAACTAAGGCCAAGATCCATCATGCTCTTCCCAAGTCTTGTCCTGCCATGCCCTTGGTTTCCAGGAGCAGCCGACCACACAGAAGAATCACCTTCTTGTTGAAGGATACATCTTGTACTGCTAAACGTGTTTTGAAGTCATCGGGTATAACGCTGATAGCAAAATCTTTATTTTACTACCTGCATTGTACTAGGTGAAGGCCCCAGTGTGGCTCCGAAACGCGTTGCTTTAAGGCCTCATGCACACGGCTGTTGTTTTGGTCTGCTTCAATGGGGCCGCAAAAGATGCGGGCAGCCCTCCGTGTGCTGTCCGCATCCATTGCTCCGTTCCCCGCTAAAAAAATATAACATGTCCTATTTTTGTCCGCGCTTTGCGGACAAGAATAGGCATTTATATTAAAGGCTGTCCGTGCCGTTCCACCATCCGTGTTTTGCTGATCTGCGATTTGCGGACCGCAAGACACACCACGGTCGTGTGCATGAGGCCTAAAGGGGATATCTGCCCTTAAAATTTTTTAAAAAAAAGTCAGCTTCAAATGAAAAAACCCACACTCGCCTTTCTTTTCACCTACCGCTTACCAACCTGATATTAACCTTTCATTAGTTAACAATGCTATACTGAGCTGGCATAGCTGTAGATTTACTGACCAGTACAATAAAGGTGAAAGGTCATTTTTAGCGCACAGTTTCCCGTTTTTCAGTGTGTGACATGGTAAATTTAATGGTGCCATTCAAAATTTTTAATGGAAAAGTAAAAAAAAAAACAACCAAAAATAGTCTGAGAGCTGTGCATGCGCTGCTCCACTTCCGGTTAGTGGCGCATGAACAGTTGCTGCTCCGGAAGCCAATGCGCGTGCACCTCTACCTGAGCAGACCCGAGATTGTCAGAGCCTGGCGAGAGGTGGAGGGGACAGCAATTCTTCAGCAGCGGGGACAGCCCCTCACAGATGAAGAGGTTTTGTTGATCAATTTGCTTATCTCTAGTAAAACAAAAAGTTTCGAGCAGGAATGGGCACAATCGGATCCTCACCCAGACCAAGCTCAGCATTTCATCCTCCGCCGCCTTCCGACTTGTAGCTGAAGTTCCTTAGAAACACTTTAAGGTGCTGTTTTTGGCTTGAGGTGCGTTCTTCGCAAATGAGTTCAATCTACATGAGAGCGAAACATCTTCTGCTAATTTCAAACTCGGCGATGTTCAGAACGCAGCCAAGAGAAGCCCCGGGGCATATTCAGGATATTAAATATACACAAGAGTAAGTATGTGACATGGAAGAAAGTCATTTCCATGTCGTTGGAAGAAAGTGTATGGAAAACACAATTCAGCCGGCTGCATGTTTACATTTCCCGAGCAGTATACCGCAGCTGGCGTGTCCCGTAATAATAGCCCCGTTATAATGCCGAGTTATGTCAGCCATTTTCTTTATTATATTTGTATGGAAATTAACTATTGGATGCATAATCATTTGCATACCTATTATGCCGAGTCTCAACGCCACCGGACTCTAAATACCAAGTGCAGATTCAGATCTTCTTTTATGTTGCCGAATAAATCACATTTTCAAAATACGCCATCACTTCCGACGCATTCATAAAAAAAAAAATGCACTGATTTAGTTATTTGTATTTATGGAGTATGAGAATTTAAAGGGGTTGTACAGGAGGAGAGAGACATGGCGACTTTCCTCCGCAAACAGGGCCACCCCTGTCCATGGGTTGTGTCCTGCATGGCATCTCAGCTTCATTAAAGTGGATTAGGCTGCGCTGCAGTACCACATACAACCTGTGGACAGGTGTGGCGCTGTTTTTGGCCGTAATCGGCAATCTATGTCTAATTCTGGAAAAGCCTTTTAAAGTGGGTTTTCAGACTCGGATAAATAATGGTGGTCTCCAGCTAGGCAGACTTCTTCCTCTAATTATCTGGAAGTAATAGCTGAATAGAAGTGCTTCGAAGGGCAGTAAGATTGAATAAATGGTGCAGGTTGACACCAGCGAGCAATAGCTTAATGGCTCGTGGTATACAGGCTTAGGCTAGGGCTACACGACGACCTGTGTCGCGCGACAAAAAGGGAACTACTACATTGCGATGTGTCGTGGGACATTTTTTTGTAATGATAGTCAATGGTGTCGCTCTGCGACATGTGGCAATGTGACAGTCGACAGAAATCCAACTTGGATGCGACATCTTTAACTATCATTATAAAAAATGTTGCGCGACTTTTCTGCGACGCATATCGCCACATAGCCCCAGCCATATCATCAATGAGGGTTCTCCAGGGTCCAGACGTTTCTGCTTAATCTTGAAGGTACAAGAACACATATAATGCGTTTTGGGGTAAGCAACACAAGGTTTGCCCCGAAACGTGGTACGTGTTTTGAGAACATTCATCTTTTAAAAAGTGTACGACATTAAAAAATGGCACTTTAAGGGCTTTGTGTACTTACCCCTTAAAGTGCATCTGTCAGCAGTTTTGCACCTATGACACTGGCTGACCTGTTGCATGTGCACTTGGCAGCTGAAGACATCTGTGTTGGTCCCATGTTCATATGTGTCCACATTGCTGAGAAAAATGATGTTTTAATATGTGCAAATGAGCCTCTAGGAGCAACGGGGGAGTTGCTGTTACACTTAGCGGCTCTGCTCTCTCTGCTACTGCCAAGCCCTCTACACTTTGACAGGACCAGGCGTGATCACATTTACATTGCCTGGCCCTGTCAATCAAAGGGCAAAAAATGGAAAAAAGTAAAACAACTTACAGGGTTTGTATAACCCTGGACACCTTTTTTGCACACTCCCCAGCAGCGCTAGACCCATGGTTGGAATCATGCTCCCCTTTGGGTATCACAGGTCTTCCTGCATGAACAACTCATTTGACATGGGTCACATGGCCACTGCAGCCAATGTCTGGCCGCAACAGTGACATGTCACATGACACATGGGTGACATAACTTCTGCAACAAGTCATTGGCTGTGCAGCGGCAGAGGATGAAAGTGGTAGTGGCTTTTGCAATCATGGTGGCTTTCCTTACACCATTGCTCCCTGGAGCCGTACAGAGAAGGGAGAGTGCACCCTTTCCTCCCCGAGGCTCACCCTGGTTCTGGAGCTCCTGCCTGATGGTAGTTGGGGTATCCTTGATGTTAAGTGTCTGTATGAATGCTAGGCAGGCATGTGGAGTGCATTGGCCAGAGTATGGTGTATGAATCAGTAACCAGGCCAAAGATAGAACAATGAACATATCTCTTTAATGTAGTGCAAAATGGGAGTTCATTCAATTACAGCAATACATACTTCCAATTGTACACTGTGTAATTCTCTCCCAGATAGCAGTGTATAGATTTAGGCAAGGATGAGAGTTATGGCCCTCTTTGTACACTATCTTGCTGAAGTCTCTCTCAGGAGAACCTACAACATACAATAGTACACTGGCAATGATAGCTGTAACATGCACTGCAGGATCCTGGGTTTTGAAGGCACATCTGACCAGGACATGTCCAAGTGTGTGAAGGGTGTCTTAACAGTGTCTCCACACAGCAGCAAAGTTTGAATGGCTGTAGTGGCAGGTTACTTTGCTGACTCCTATGCTTTGCTATGCAAGTACTAGCTTCTCCCTTTCTCTCCTCTTTCTGTATTTCTGTCCATCTGTGGATCTTGCAGAGATCGGTTAGTCTCTGCAGTTTGCTTGGGCCTGAGAAGACAGAGCATGGGTCACTACTTCCTTCCTCTCTGAACTTCAATGTATATTGACTTAAACTAGGGGTTGAGCCTTCTACAAGGACTGAGCCAGCTGTGCCATTCATGCATAGCTATACTGGTTGCAATACATCACATAACATTCCAACACATTACATAACAAATCATTCTCAGATACCCTCTGCCCTGGGGTATTGCAGCTTTAGTGGCCACAGGACCCGCGAGAAACCGGATTTTGTCGGTGGGAACCAGGTAAGGATGATTCCCACCGTGGCTCCGGCCACGCTTGTGGGGTCTGCAGAAAAGGTCTTCAGAAGTGAACAACTCCTTTAGGCTCAATTCACACCTGAGCGTTCTGAAAGGAGCGCTCTGTATGCGCGATTGTACGGACGTTTACAAGCGCGCATACAGAGACAAGTGTGCACACAGTGTCGCGCGTTCCCGAAAGTCTATGTACGGGAACGCGCGACAAGCGCCCAAAAAAACGCTCCTGTACTTGTGTGAGCGTCGGGCGTTTTACAGCGCGATCGTACGCGCTGTAAAACGCCCAGGTGAGAACCATTCCCATAGGGAAGCATTGGTTTCTCCTTGTTGAGCGTTTTACAGCGCGTAGGAACGCGCTGTAAAACGCTCAGGTGTGAATTGAGCCTTAAGGAATCTGCTAATTGATCCATCACTAACACTGGTTTATTTCCTTGTTTTCAGGTTGGTAAATCTTCAATGAAACCTCATGCAAATTGAGAGTTGTTGGTTTAAGAAGCCAACCTTTTGGCTGATCTTGATTAATCCAAAACTTTGTTTCCTCTCTTAAACCGAAAATGTAATTGTGTAGAAATGCTATAAAATGCTCAATAGGGCAGAATGGCTGTAATTTATATTCACTGCAATACGTGCAACACTGTTTTAGAGGAAGCGCAGGCTGTCATTAGTAATTAAGAGACAGGGAAGATAAATAAAGGCGCACATCTAATTGTATTCACTAATGGCTAATCACAGAATACTTGATCCAAACTTGATGGATCCCAAGCTGCACGGTTGTTTTATTGTAACCTATAGCGGTTATAATAAGATTTGTGCATGCTTCTCCAGTATGTCCTTATTTAGTCCAACATTGTTTCTGGATGCTAAAAATTAACTTAAAGTAAGTTTGTCATCAGAAAATGGCCTATTTGTTTAAATCACATTTTTATGCAAAATATTTTTTTTATATTTTTTTTATATTCATTTTTTTCATGTTGCTATCTATATGTAAATCTAATAGGTCATGGTTTCCTGTTCTGTACAAGTAACTTTTCATTTGCTGTTATCATTGTCACGACAGGCAGAATTGCAATGACAAGTAACACCTCTGTATAGATAACACTGGGTCCAGCAGTCACCATAGGTGATATCAGCTCCTTCCCGACCTCTAGGAGGCCACAGAGCATGCCTAGAAAACTCTCCCATAGAAGTCAGTGGCGTCAGTTCTTGTCCATATGTGACTGGTCTCAAAAGAAAGGAAGTCTTAAAGGGGTTATGCCGTGACTGATGTAAAAATTATATTATAAGATCTCATATATTACATGACAATCTCTTTCTGACAAAGCTAGAACCAGCCCTGTACCGCACATGGATCCAGAGATACTCCACATGCATTGGTCCAATTGGTCTGATGGATCTATTTCAAGCTGGCAGCTCATGGGGTGTCCTTTCTGCTGCTGCTCTTTCCCTATCACAGCTCAGGAGACAGTTAAAGTTAAAGGATGAAACTGAGCATGTGTGACCACCTCAGTGAGGTGGACGCGAAATAAGGAAAAGAACTAACAGCAGGTGGCACTATGCTTTAATTAGTAGTGGCTGTGTATGGTATTACAAGTCAGAGCAACTCAGTCCTATTCAGATCACTTAGACTGAGATGCAATACCGTAAACAGTCACTACTAAATGTATGGCGCTATCCCTAGTAAACAATAAAGGGGATGCAGCGCTCACTTTAGCTGGCACTGTGTCGGACCACTGTAATTTCTGGACTTTTTGTCCTTTTTAGGATTTGTATGGCCAATTCATGTAAAATCATCCTTTTCTCCCAGAAAAGAGGGTTTTTAATAATTGAGGGATTATACAGTCAAGCAGTGAACTAGTTAAAGGGTTATCCAATGATCAATGTAAAAAATGAAAATCATACATAATCTAGTACATGACAACCTCTTTATAACAACGCTAGAACCAGCCCTGTACCTCACGTGGATCCACAGATCTCATCATTCATTGCTCCAGTTGTCCTGTTAGATTTATTTCAGGAGGCGTGTCCTTTCTGCTTCAGCTAGTGGCAGTTGAAGAATGGAACTGAGCATGTGCGTCCACCTTCAGTGAGATGAACAGGGAAATAAGAAAAAGAACAAGCAGCAGGTGGCGCTATACAGATAGATTTCATTGAATAACTCTGACTATAAAGCTGTAATTCATTTTTAATTACATGCATGTGTTCAGATCCAGGTGCTGGTTTGATCTAAAGCGTGACATGTTGACTGTTGGACCCCACCTATTACCTTTGACCATATTCATGTCACCCAGGTTCTAAAAATCAACTATTTTGCAGTTTTTCTCTTGAATTTGCTGAAGTACCAACCTGCAATTTTTACCGAAAGTAATATTTTTGACTTTTGTTTCTGGGACATTTAGTAATTAATAGGACTGACGACTGATAATCCAAAGAAGTTGGTTATAATTTAGGCACCGGCTTTATTGGTATGTTGTAAGATGACCCTTTGTATGTGGGATGTGGCATTAAAAATGAATAATGAACTCGCATTATGGAGTCTTTAAACCTCCCGTCGTATATATTTTCTGTTTTCTAAAGACAGTTTCGGAACGTTATGTTTATACAAGAGAAAATTTTACCAAAGCGGATGGAGCCATCTATAAAACATGTCTAATTACAGATATGTAAATATATCAGGACCGCCGGAGCGCTGTTTACATTCTCTCCATAATACTACTTCCCGAAGACAGAGGATACTAATCTCACCGAATAAATATTCAAATAATCTCTCATACTTTTTCCGTTTTGTTACCATTAACAATTGATGGAATTAATGCTGCGAGATCTTAACTACATAACGGCGCGGCTAAATACTAATAATTGGTTTAGAATTATACAGCCATTTAGATCAACAGAAATCTGAGCAGCTTGCATAATCATAAATTATTTACGTCTCTTCTGCCTTGATACAGAATATTCCCTTATGCAAACTGGATGAGAGTGGAAATCGGCAGAACCTACCCTGTAAAGAATAATAGATCCTCCATCCAAATTGCTTCCAATTCCGGACACTTTGCTCAAATTTCCAGGAAGGGCCTTCAAAATCTTCTAGAAATCTACAACTTGCGTATGGATTCTTGGGGCAGGGAACCTTTTGAGTTTCATGGGCCCGATACAGTATGGATCCATTAACTGAATACAAGTAGAGACTGTCAAAGTTCTCTTAAAATTTGATTGAAGATTGTAGAGTGGTGACTATTGGGAATGAAAGATCACACTTTAAGTCAATTCTAAATTTTTCAAGCTTATATATCATGGTCGTGGCATTTCCACAATATTTAGAGACATTCTCCATAATTTGGAGTGGTCTATAAGGCAAGAAAAGTGTCTTTTCCATATTAGAAATGGAAATAACCAATGGTGTGCGCTGTGACACCTTTGCCATGCTTGCTGTTGCCTGTGGCAACATGTTGCTGTTTCAGCATGCGGGGGCAGTGTCACGGCCTTTGTGGTGTGTGCCGTGACATGGTTACCGTGCATGTTGTTTCCTGCGACAACGTGTAGCTTTTTATGCTGGCGTGTGCACTTCCCCTTTTAGATTGTTTCCTCCTCTGTCCGGTGCTGGAGGGGTTAACCGCCTTGTTGGGTGTGGTCGCTAGGTGCTTCAACTTACCTGTGGCTAGAGGCCAGGAGTCAGTGGTACTCCAGCCATGGTGTGTGCTGGAGTTATGCTCATGGTCTTCATGTTTTATCTCCCAGAGTGAGGGCCTCCTAGTGGGACATCAAGG